>NW_007245737.1:370212-529882 GCF_000164805.1 Carlito syrichta
GGCCGGGAAGTGGGACCCGGGGCGCAGACGCGGAGGCTGCGAGCGTGCGTGCCCCGCACCAGAAGGGCTTTGCGCGGGCCCCGTGTGCCCTCTAGCGGGAAAAGCGGGGACTCGCCGCCCGGAGGGAGAGCCGGGGTCCCTAGGTGTGCCGGGCGCTGGGAAAGCGGGTGGGCGAGCCAGAGACCGCGTGGGCAGCTGAGCGTCGGTGTTCTGGGCATACGGCAAGCGATGGAGGGTCGCCCTGTGCGCGTGCTTTCGCCCCGATTTAGTCCGGCGCTGTGGGCACTCAGAGCAGCGGAGAGGGATTCCTAAAGGTCAGCGAAGCAGATAAAAGCCAGCCCGGTGCCAGAAATCAGCTCTGCCCTAAATAAGTTCTGCAGACTTTTGACTTAGCAGTTCTGTTTTTTAGGACCTCCTGATAAATACGGCTAATTTGAGTTCCCAAGAGGTATCAGGAAGCAACAGTTTATCTAAAGTTTTGAACCTATTTTCTTACTGGTTATATAGAGAATGAAATGGCAGGTGAGGCTTTCTAGAAACTAATATTTTATTTGATCATCAGAACACGAACATGAATGACAGTTTTACCGTAGATGTCCCTAAAAAGGGCTGATGCTTAGACATTGTCTTGGACGGAGGAGGCATCCCGAATAGATACCTGTTTATGAGTGATTAAGTAGATGCTGAAAAAGAAGGGGGATGCAGGGGGAATATGAGATCTTCCTTCCCTGTCTCTGCAATTCCCAATTGTTAATTGATCCAGATGTCTTAAGTAACTCAGAGCACACCCCCAACACACATTTTATGAAATACTTCTGAAGAATTAATTCAATAGCACTTGGTAATACTGTGACTGAGGAAGATAAACAGAAGTGTTTGTTCCTTTCAGGAAGAAAACAAACCAGATTTGCTTGGTCGTCTTACTGGTATCACTGATAGCATTTCAGAACCTGGATTATTGGCAGAGACCTTAAGCAGAGTTCTGAGCAAAACAGAAACTGAACAGAGAGTAATTGTTTTGCCACTGACCATTCGTGTGCTGTAGGCTTCTATAATAAGATACTGCTGATCAGATTCACCTTAATTACTGCTCATTTGTCCTGATGGGGTGTAGTGAAATTTTCCTTATTTTTACTCTATATTTTGGAGATTGATTGTGACATCTTATTCAACAAGGCATGAAATGAGAAGCTAGATTAGCAACCTCCCTAAGTGATTCTCTACAGTTCCTTCCAAGGTCTATAGCGTAAATGAAAGTGATCTCAGACCTAATCCAAACGGTGAAGTCGTGAAGAGTTATTTGTGGGGTCCTTAGCACTGTTTGTAGTGGTGTTCTCCTGTCTTTCTGTCCCACTGCCTTCAGAAATTTCTTAGGTCTTCTGTAGATGGTCTAATGAATTCAGGAGGAGGGAGTGGTGTGAAGCAGCATCCTTTTCAGGTAACAGGTTTGCATTCTGTCAAGGATTCATAGCAGCAGTAACATAACACAGACATTTCACACACACCAGTGGTTTGGTGGGGGAGCAATCTAGCAAGCAGACATTTCTGTACCCTGCAGATCTTATCTACTAGGTAGGCAGCTGTCTTGTGACTACCTAATGTTCTCTCTTGACACAGAGTCCCAGAGCTTTGTTGGTGGCTCTCATTCTGTTTTCCGGAGCCATACATGTGGTTCCCTCTACACCAGGTAGGTCTGTATCTTTAAGTGGCATTCTTTCAACTAGCTTCTCTGAAAAATTGGAGTGACTTTGGCTCTAGGTTAGTTTTTATTATATTTTTCTCTCTTTTCCATCAGGTAATAATCCTTTTTGGGGAGGGACTTTTTACTTTTTTACCCCCTTTAGAGCAACTTGACTTGTTAAACTAGATAAGAGTATTTATTCTTCATCTGATTTGAAAAGGATGGTCAACTTGAAACCAACCTTTATATAAAAGCACATGGTATTAAATAGTATTGCTTCAGAATCAGTGTTTCTCACCTGCCTTGCCATTTTCCTTATATTGGCAAGTGCCAGTGTACTTTTCCTTATCTTAGGAGAATCCATTTCTGATGGCCATAATGGTTTGTGGGATAAATCCACACTCTTTAGGTTTCAGGCATCTTGAAATGAATGCCCTCTAGATACCATAACTGTAGTACTGACACTTGCCATGTTAGTGCAAAGTAGGACTTATGAGGACAACGGTATTTATTTATTTATTTATTGAGTCAGAGTCTCACTCTGTCCCCCAGGCCGGAGGGCAGTGGCATGTTCATCATGGCCACCATAGCCTTGACCTGCTGGGGCTCAGGCTATCCTTCTGCCTAAGCCTTCCTATTAGCTGGAACTACGGGTATGTGCCACCATGCCCGGCTAATTTTTTTTCTTGATTTATTGTAGAGATGAGGTCTCTCCAAGTTGTCCGGGCTCATCTAGAACCTGTGGGTTCAACCTGTCCTCTCACCTCGGCCTCTTAAAGTGCTGGGATTATAGGTGTGAGCCATTGACCCCACCAATAACTGTCTTTTGAATTGCTTCCACCTTGGTGCCCTTCAATCCCAAGTTTCACCCATTTCTTAAGACAGCTACTGCAACCGTGTCCTTGATGATACACCAGCACTAGCCAAGCCTGTCTTTGGCTGTTTTGACGTCACTTCACAGCAGTTGGGGAGCTATAATGTGGAGGGATCTCCACCACTCAGGCCCACTGTGTGCTATATTAGGTGCATAGGCATAAACACATCTGTTGGAGGGACATTTTTGTGGTGGGGGGAAGGCTTCTTTAATTTTCATATGGCGTGAGTGACCGATATACAATACTTGCATAGCTATGTTTTACAGCATCCACATTTTTATACAATTAACTGAATATTGAATTGCACACTACTGGGGCTGCAGATGTTCAGTGGAATTATCTATTCCACAATAATAGCTCTAATAGGTCCCAAGCCCTTGGGATCATTGATTCCTCTTCTTTGCTCAAAATAAGCAGCCTAAGCATAATCCTGGACTTTGTGTCACGGATCCAGGTACCAAGGGCCTTGTAACATCCTGGGCCCCCTAGGTGCTGGACCTCCCAGAGCCAGCCTCTTTACATTGATTCCACTCAACAGACTTATTTTGGAAGCTTGAATTACAAAACCAGAAGCTTTTTTTTTTTTTTCTTCCAATTGGTATTTGGCTCTAAGCTTCCTTTATGATTCTCTGTTTGCAGATATGTAGTTCTTACTTGTGCAGAATTCTGCCTCTAAGCTTCCTTTATGATTCTCTGTTTGCAGATAATAGTTTTCTGACTCTGCACAGAGTTCTTCTTTTCCCCTCCCAAATGACCTGGAAAAATCCGTTATCATGCCTAGCCCAGTTCTAGAACTATTGTGTCTCTCTTCACACTGGGCAGGAGGGGTATTTGTGAATACAAGGGCTGGAAAAACCGAGAAACTTAGTATCCCAAATGCGTAAAAGAAGACTCTGTGCTCTCCCAGTGACATCACCCACCTGTTTCCTTCACTAAGTGGCTGTGCAGGCTGAAGTGCTTGTAAACATTCTTGGATATAAAGTGTCCTGCTGCTAATAGGGCGGCCTGTGTTTACAGAATGGGAGGAATGTCCAGTGATCTATTTCAACCTGGTTACTTGTAACCACTTGGCTTATGTAACTTTAAAAAACATTAACGATTGATCACAGAATGAAATAGGACTTATTTGGAAGAATTAAAACAACAAGAAGAGTAGGAGAAACTTGTATACTGTTCTCATATCTACAAAATGGACAAATGATACTGATGATTGAAAAATGGACAGCAAAAATTATATTAAAATCATAAAATATTAAACTAATATGTGAACAGTGAACACCTTATTACATACCAGTTACTATGCTGGACACTTTTATATATTCATTAATAAAGGCTCTACTATTTAGTGATTTTTTTTTAGCATGTTTCAGGAAGTATAACAGATGCATATTTTATCACCTGTGCTTTAGAAAATAAGAAAATCCCTCACTATTAGGCAGCAAAGGACCATATGACCTAGTTCTTAGTTCTCCAACCAGATTCCCTGGGTTTAAATCCCAGCTTGAATGCTTTTTAATGATGTAGTCATGGGGAAAATTACTTACTCTTTTGGTGCCTAAATTTCCTTTTTTTTTGTTGTAAAATGGAGATAACAGTATTATCATTATCCCGAGGGTTTTGTGAAGTTTAAAGAAATTAATTCATGGAAAGCACTGAATATTGCCCAACATGTAATATGTACCCAATACATACGAGCACTTTATAAAACTACTTAAAAAACCGACTGTATGTGTCTTTGCAAAGATGTCTGTTATAATTTCCAAAATTTACCTTTTATGGTTAAAAACAATCCAAAGCTGGCCTTAGATTAAAGTGGGTGTAAATGTTCATATGTACTAACTGTGAAGATAAAGAAAAGTGGATAAGGATGTCAGATTCTATAACTGCATAAATGCATTATGAAAACAGTGCTGAACTCAATCTAAATATTGAAAGTAGAGTGAGGTGCAGCATAATTTTATCTCTGGCAGAAAAATGTTGAGGTTTCAAGCTATGAGAAGATTTTGAAACGTGAATCCCCTTCTGGCAACACTTAAGAGTTGAAGCTTAAACCTCACTTTATTGTATAGAATGCGTAATCTTCTCTTTTGGAACTAGTATACATTGCTGAAATTGAAAAACAAAGTATGCATCAACCTGCCTTTTGCTATCTTTTTATCAAGCCTAACAATATACTGCCAGCAAAGTTCATAGACTTGAGTGCAGGTATTTCTAAACATCAACAAAATAATGAATATAATAAATCAATATGTCTGGCTATTTTTATTTCTTCACTCACCTCACTTGAAGAGCTATAGTGGTTAAAGTTCTGGGAGTGTGGTAGATGCTTACCAAATCAGTGTTCTGCTAGCATTCTCAAAGTAACAAGTTAAATTTGGCTTGAAGAGTTCTGATAGTTTATCATGTTCTGTTATATTAACAGAAGAAAACAAACCAAGTGCCAATATTTTGAGTGAGTCATTTTATTTGCTTAAAGAAGTCAATAAATGAACTTCTGATAGTTTAGTTAATTCTTGAACTCTTCCTTTGACAGTTAGAAAAAAAAACAATTAAATGAGATAGTCTTAGCTTAAAAACTGATTGTTTTTAACCAGTGGGAAAAATATATCGTTGGAATATGCTACTAAGATATATAAGATGAAATTTTCCCAAAGGAACAAGTGATGTTTTGGATTTCTTCTAATTCTGTGCACGTCTGCACTTGTGTATGTGTCCGTCCATGAGTTTTAATATATATATTTTTAAAGCAAGCAACCAAAATACCAATAGATGTCAGTATTTGTTACTTTGGAAAAAATAAAGTGTTAGAAAAAAATGAAACAGGTAGCTCAATTTAGTTGGCTACTTCTCAAAGTTTGACTAACAACACTCTGTATATAACCTTGTTTACAGAAGTACATTTGTTAAGGAAATTATCACATGTTCACATCTCTTTTTTCTAAATACTAAAAAAAGAACCAGCAATAAATTCCCCAAATAATTCAGAAGATAGGCAGAAAATAGACAAATTTGTGTTTTTTTCTTTAAATTAAGAAAATTATTTGAGAATGTTGTTCACATGTTGGATTTTTTTTTTTTTTTTTTGCATTTTAAAACTAGGAATTAGATATATGTGTTTCTTATATCACTCTGACACCTTGATTACGACCGATAAAGTATATTTTCCAGTTCATGTCAAGTGGTATCTGTGGAGTTCTGCCTCTGGATAGGCCAGAGATGATCGGAATTCTCTTCCTTCTTCCTTTGGCCAGTGTCACCTTTCTCTGGCCTCCAGAGGGTGCTCCAGGAGCATGACACTGCTATTCCCCAAAGGTTGACTTTTTTTTAAGTTACTGTGATACTCGGGCAATCTATTGGAAGGAATATGGTCCTGATTCTATCTATGTTAGCTGCTTTAGCTGGAGTTTTCTTTCTTGCCACACCATATTGCCTGGATTTGTTAATAATTCTGAATCAGAATTTTCTGAAACATCATTCTGGTGAGGATGACTCAGGTGTCAGCTTGCAAGAGGACATCTGTCAGATTAGTTTTCACTAGCATCTTTTCCCCAGAGAAGCGTCTGTAAGTACCTTCCAGTCACCCCTTACAGCAACTCCCTTCCAGTAAGTGCAAGTGGTACATACAAAGAGATTTAGTTCTATTTAAAAGTTTCCCCTGGCGCTGGAACATTATATGTGAAAGCGTCAAAAAGGAACAAAGGATCTTAACTAAAATGTCTGTTTCATCTCTTCACATCACTCTGTTTCCTCAACTCCTGGCTACACTGTTTATGAGCTCTGCTTTGGGTGAATTACACATTTTTGAAAGCAGATGGAATGACTAACTCTTGTGGGTCATGAGTTAATATTTTAATATGGTCACATTGGCCTCGTTATTTATGGTTTACCTGGTCACAATTATTCTGCCCTGCACCTGCCATCTTTGTCATGAGTTACTCCAGGTTTATTACTCCTCTTCCCTTTTCCAAGTGCAATATTTTTCCCATTGCTTCTTGCTCTTAGAAAGGTATTATTGGCCGGACATGGTGGCCCAAACCTGTAATCCTAGCACTTTGGGGGGCCAAGGTGAGAGGATTGCATGGGCTCAGGGGTTCCAGACCAGCCTGGGCAGCTTGGTGAGACCTCGCCTCTACAATAAATCAAAAAATTAGTCAGGCGTGGTAGCTCACGCCTATAGTTCCAGCTACTCGGAAAGCGAACACAGAAGGATCGCCTGAACCCAGCAAGTCGAGACTGTGGTGGCTGTGAGCCTGTCACTGCACTCCAGCCTGAGTAAAAAAGTGAGACTCCAACTCAAACAAAACAAAACAAAACAAAGCAAAAAACCAGAAAGGTGGTATTGACAGGGAAAGCCTCCAGTCTGCCACAGGATCCCAAACTTTTCATTTCACAGCTTTCATAGACAGGCAGCTGCTTCCTCTGGGTAGCCACTGAGTTTTAGTTTGAATGATGTGAAAGTTTAGGAGTGTTTTATTAGGTCAAACCATATGATATTGTCAATTTTGTAGGTCATACCTGGTTGAATATTGTCAGTGTCATCTAGTTTAATCTAATATTTAGACTTTTAAAAAATAATTTTACTTATGCTTTACATATTATTTAAAGTAATATAGTAATGGCAACTTTGAAAAAATTCTTGTAAGTTTTTGGTAATTAAATGGGGTTAAAGTAATATAGAAAATAAATCTGGGCTAGGGAATAATTGAAGCAGTGGCATTTTCTCCAAGTAACAGCTCATATGATATCCATATCAAATGAATTCAGCAGAGAGTGCCAGATAACTAAATTTTTCCTTGGAGAGAAAAGTAGTAAAGTTCTACCATGAAATATAATTTTTATTTTTATTTGACCTATGAGCAAACTGTTATCATGCTTTTCTTAACCACCATATTTCTAGGAAGATGACAGAGCTGTGAGTAGGAAATATTGAAGACTGCTGAATAATCGTGGCTTTATTTTTATGGAGTAATAAGAAAAAACCTTTAGTCACATTCACAGTAGTACATCAATGCAAGTTTTCTAGTTTAATAAGTATTAATTTTATTGTCAAGGGAAAATTCATCTTATTATTAGATGGTCTATATTTATAAATAAAGTTAAATTTTAGATAAGGGCAGTTTTTTTTAATGGTATATGTTTATGCTTGTAACTCATATCATTATTACATATAGTCTCACAATTTTAGAGACTTACATTGTACTTTTAAAGGATATCACAGACTCTCAAGCTATTCCACAGTGAATCTAAAACCAGTCTTTATAAGGAAATGTTGAAATTCCAATGTGGAATGGTGTGCATTTTATAAATATGGTGACATGTTTTGAATAATGAATAAGTTATATTTGAGGACTCCAAAATTGAAAGCTGAAATTCCCACATATATTATGATTTTTTTTCCATAAAATATATTTCAGTGGTATATAAGGCAAAGTTTGAATATAGATTATGCTTGGAAAAATGTCTCTATTTAAGTTGCAAAATTTTATAAATAACAGTTTTTTTTCCTTAACTGTTTAGAATGTCATTTATTTAGGCATTTTCATCTATATGTAATAATAGAAAACACACTTTGCATGGAGTCAAAATCCAAAAATCAAAGAAAAATAATGGAGATAGTCAACAGATATTTAAAAGAAAATGAATGCACATGATGAGAGCTTTGTACAACATTTATGCATATGTTGCTATAAATGTGCTTTCTATTCTTATTAGGACTCAGGAAAGTTTCTGGTTGCCACTGAACATATTTCTTTTTCCCTTCCCTCACTTTATTCCTTCCACTTTCTGTTATATTGGAAGACAGAGAAGAAAGCAAAAGAGGATTGGTGATTTTCTCTAGTAGTAGTTGATACGAAGTAGGCTGCAGGGTAAGATAATTCTTTTTAGATACAGCACAATACAGTTTGGTGCCCACAATGTGGACATTTGTATTATATTTAACATGATTTACTATATAGTTTTGTGTTTGTGGATTTTTCCTTTACTCCACCCAAATTTGGAAATTTACTTTCTAATTATGAATTTATACTATTTTAATGAATAGGATTATTTAAGTGACAGTGTTATTTTGTGTTTTCTTATTTTCTATATTTATGAAATATGTGAGTATATATATAAGGATTTCTTTTTTGGATGGAAGCCAATGTTATATTGGTTTATAACCTTAGCTAGGGTTGATGATCTTAGACTAAAGCATGCACCTGTGTACTCAGCAGTTCATATGAAATAAAAACAGGAAATTTTAAGTCTGCATTTTGATGATTCTGTTATAAGCTTGAATAATATTTATGTTAAGAAGCATATTTTAATTTCTCTCCAAAGCCTCTGGAGTGAAGGGAGTATACAGTACAGATGATGTTTTGCATCTGAATCTACTTATTCCACAGGGTATAAAATCCTACTAAAAAAGACATGCCTGGGTTCAAACCTTTCTGGGAAGGGAGTGGTCCCACTCCTGACACCCTTGATCTGACCTTCTCCAAACCAGTGGTATCTTGACTTTTGCAGCACTCTAGGATTGAGCAATACTTTACTTTCTCCCAAAATTATCTGACTTATTCACCATAAAAATGAAGTTTTCTTATCTGAATATGGCAGCTAAAATAAGAAGGAAAAGAAAAATCAACTCTATTATTTCCTAAATAGCAGTCCAGTGAGAATGCATGTACTTGAATCAAGTGCAATTCAGAACACATCATCGTGAAAATTTGACTTCGAGCAGCACCATGTAAAGCCTCTGTGCTACTTGAATGATGTTCTGACTTAATGACTGCTGCATTCATTATAGTACAGGGAAGTACCGGTTTCAGTTGGGGCTCTGGAAAGGACTCTGCTGGAGGCTAGAGAGAAGCAGTGGTAAAAAGACAAGGCTCTGGCTCTGTTTTCTGATTGCAGGGGTGAGAGTTAGACATCCCATCTCCCACTAGCATGACTCTGTGACTAAAACTCACTAATCCTTGACTTCCAAATTTATACATTGTGGGCAATAATATTATGTGATTCATGCGGTAGTTCTGAGGGTTAGTGTTTAGTAGTGTGTCCAGTACAGAGTGAAGACTAAAATATCAGCTTTATGAAAAAAATCTTAGCATTTTCCAGTGTTTTTTCATCTAATGATATGTTCTTGCTATGTCTGACTTCATCAAGGTAGTCTAAATTTCAAGCCCTCAGAAGATAATTTGATAAACACTATGCATCTTATCACAGGGGTTTACCCATGAAGGTTCTTTTTTTAAATTGCTTTATAGAAATGTATGATACAAGTAAGGATTAACTATGGTACAAGTAAGGATTAACTACAAGTAGGCTGCATGCAGGTGAAGTTTGGGCCTCCAACTGGTCCTCACTTCCCCTGGTTTAGAACTAGGTATATTTGTGTTGTTATGTGCCCCCCACTCCTCTCCTGGCAATGCCCAGTGACTGCTACCCCCTCCTTTGTGCTAATGTGATGATGTTCAGGACTCACTTGTAAGTGAAAACATGCAGTATTCAGTTGTTTGTTTCTGTGATATATCACTGAATATGATGGTCTCCAACTCCACACTGGATTGCTGCAAAGTCCATGATTTTGTTCTTCTTTATGGCTAGGTACCATGAAGGTTCTTTATAAATAATTGTCATTTGATAATACACATTAAATATGTATTTGGAATAGATTCTATAGCTTTGGACCATTGGTGAGAGTTGGATACGAAATATATAACACATTGATAACAAGAACAGGTGGACATTCTTAACCTGAGATTTAGCTTGAACTTTGGCCTATGAGTAAACTAATTTTTAGAGTTTATGAAGGCACAGTAGAGGCGGGTGGTGTTTTAACTGTACCTTATCTGCATTTTATTTTGTTTTATTGCTCTCAATCCCTTTATTTAAAAAAAAATTATGATTATTATTTTAATATCAATAGCTTTGGGGTATACAAATAGTTTTGGTCTGGGCTTTAAGTGTACCCACCACCCTCACCTGTGCACATTGTACCTGATAAGTGATTTTTTGACCCTCCTCCCCCTTCTGACTCTCTAGCATCCATTATACTATTCTTTATGTCTTTGTGGATTCTTAGTTTAGCTCCCAGTCATGAGTGGGAACATGCTGTGTGTGGTTTTCTGTTCCTGCGTTAGTTCACTTAGGATGATGTTCTCCAATTCCATCCAAGTTGCTGCAAAATATATTATTTCACTCTTTTTGATAGCTGAATAGTAGTATTTCATGGTGTACATATACCACATATTCATTATCCACTAATCGGTTGATGGGCATTTAGGTTGATTCTAGATCTTTGCAATTGTGAATTGTGCTGCAGTGAGCATACGGGTTCAGATGTCCTTTTTATCTAGTGACTTCTGTTCCTTTGGGTAGATATCTAGTAATAGGGTTGCTAGATCAGATGGTAGGTCTACTTTTAGTTGTTTGAGACATCTCCATACCACTTTCCATAGAGGTTGTACTAATTTACACTCCTACCAACAGTGTATAAGTGTTCCCTTTCTCCACATCCATGCCAGCATCGTTTTGTTTTTTTGTTTTTTTTTTTAATGATCATTCTGACTGGTGTAAAGTGGTGTCTTATTTTGGTTTTAATTTGCATTTCCCTGATGATGAGTACTGTTGAGCATTTTTTCATATGTTTGTTGACCATTTGTATATCTTCTTTTGAGAGTTGTCTGTTCATACTGTTTGCCTACTTTTTAATTTTTTTTTTTCGTTTTTCTTGCTAATTTGAGATCTTTGTAGATTCTGGATAATAGACCTTTGTCAGATGTATAGTTATGAATATCTTCTCCCATTCTGTAGGTTGCCTAGTTGCTCTGTTGATTATTTCTATTGCAGAAGCTTTTTAGTTTAATTAAGTCCCACATGTTTTTTTTTTGTTACATTTGCTTTTGGAATTAGCCAAAAATTCTTTACCTAGGCCAATGTCCAGAAGAGATTTTCCTAGGTTTTCTTCTGCGATTTTATGGTTTCAAGTCTGACATTTAAGTCTTTAATCCTTCTTGAGTTAATTTTTGTATATGGGGAGAGATAGGGATCAAGTTTCATTTTTCTGCATGTAGCTATTCAATTTTCCCAGCACCATCTGTTGAATAGGATGTCCTTTCCCTTCCAGTACTATGTTGAATAGGAGTGGTGAAAGTGGGCATCCTTGCCTTGTTCCAATTCTGAGGCAGAATGTGTTCAATTTTTTGTTTATCTTATCAATGAACCAACTTTTTGTTTCATTAATTCTTTGTATTGTTTTATTTATTTCAGTTTCATTTAGTTCTGCTCTGATTATTGTTAATTCTTTTTTTCTGCTACCATTGGGTATGGTTTGTTCATGTTTTTCTAGTTCTTAGAAGTGTGATATTAGATTGTCAATAAGTGATCTTTTGGTCTTATTAATGTTGACCTTAAGCGTTATAATTTCTTCTCTGAGCACAGCTTTGGCTGTGTCCCAGAGTTTTTGATAACTTGTTTCATTGTTGTCATTCATTTCAAGGAATTTTTAATTTTCCATCTTGATTTCATTTTTGACCCAAGATTCAGGAGCAGATTGTTTAAATTCCATGTTTTTGTTTGGTTTTGCGAGTTTTTTCTTGGAGTTAATTTCTAGTTTCATTTTACTGTGGTCTGATTTTGATTTTTTTTTTAATTTGTTGAGACTTGATTTGTGGCCTATCATATGGTCTATCTTGGAGAATGTTCCATGTGCTTATGAGAAAAATGTATATCCTGTAGTCTTGGGATGGAGTGTTCTGTAGATGTCTGTTAGTTCCATTTGCTGTAGGGTCTCGTTTAACGCCTGTGTCTTTGTTGACCTTCTGCCTTGATGATCTGTCTATTGCTGTCAGTGGAGTGTTGAAGACTCCCACTTTTATTGTATTGCTGTCTATCTCCTTTTTTTAGGTCTAGTAGAATTTGTTTTGTAAAGCTGGGGGCGCTGGTATTAGGCACATATATATTTCAAATTGCTATGTATTCTCTTGGATTGATCCTTTGTCATATTACAACCATTTTGTCTTTTTTTACTGTTACTAATTTAAAGTTTGTTTTATCTGATAGGAAAATGGCTGTTCCTACTTGTTTTTGGTTTCCATTTGCATGGAATATTTTTCCCACCCCTTTACCTTAAGTCTATAGGAGTCTTTGTGAGTTAATTGGTGTCTTGAAGGCAGCAGATATTTGTTTTTTGGTTTTTTCCCCCTCCATTCTGCCAGTCTACCTCTTTTTTAGTAGGACACTGAGACTATTTATATTCAGAGTTAATAATGATATGTAAGGTGCTATTTCATTCATCATACTCGTTGTTATCTGGTTGCTTTATTTATTTATTTTTTCTGTTGTGTTGGTGTTCCATAAAACTTGTGAACTTTACAGTTTCCATTGTTTTTCGACTGTATTTTGACCTTTTGTTTGAGTATTTAGAACTCCTGTGAGTATTTCTAGTAGTGGCAACAAATTCCATCAACATTTTCTTGTCTAGGAAACACTTTATTTCTCTTTCATTTATGAAACTTAGTTTTGGAGGACACTGAATCCTTGACTGACTGTTACTCTGTTTGAGAAGATTGAAGATGAGGCTCCAATCCCTTCTGCTTATGGAGTTTCTTCTGTTGTTAGTGTTATAGGTTTAACTTTATAAGTTATTTGATACTTTTGTCTCACTGCCCTTAAAATTCTTTCCTTTACATTAACTTTGCATAACCAGATGAGTATATGCCTTAGGGGTGACCTTTTTGCAATGAATCTTCTTGGAGTTCTCTGGGCTTCTTAGATCAAGATGTTTACATCTCTGGCAAGGTCAGGGTCCTTTTCCTCTATTATTCCTTCAAATAGGTTTTCCAAATCCGTTGCTTTCTCTTCTTCCTTGGGAACACCTATGGCTTTTAGGATTGAACGTTTTACATATCCTACATTTCTTGGAGACTTTGTTCCATTCTCATGATTCTGTTTTCTTTATTATTGTCTGATTGTGTTAACTCAAAAACTTCTCTTCAAGTTCTGAGATCTTTTTTTCTGCTATTGTAGTCTACTGTTAAAACTTTTCACTGTACTTTATATTTACCTTAATAGTTCTTTCATTTCCAGAATTTCAACTTGTTTTATTTTAAGGTGTCTATCTCTTTGGATCATTTTTTATTTATATCCTGAATAGTTTTTTTTTAATTTATTTTTGTTGGTTTTAAATTTTCTCCTTTAGTTTGTTGATCAATTTTATAATCAGCCTTTTGAATTCTACATATGAAATTTTAAAAATTTGATTTTGGTTAGGGTTCATTGCTGAAGAGTTGAAGTGGTCTTTAGGGGGTGTTGGTGTTGGAGAACTCATTTTTTCAGATTGTCAGAAATATTGTTCTGGTTTCTTCTCATTTGGGTAAACTATTTCTTCTTATTTGAGGTTGGCAGGGGGCTGACATAGGCACTATAGGGTTCCCTTAATCTTTTAAAATAAATGTCTACTAGTTTTTTTTTTTTAGATGTAACTTTCCCATTCCTTATCTCCCATATCTTGAGGTCAAAGGTGGCTTCTTGGGTAACTTTGGATAACATATAGTGTCTAGTAGAGTAATTTGCATATGGTTGTTTATAGAATAAAGGTGTGAGAATCATTTTTTAAATCTATATCATTTGACTATTTTATTTCCTGAGCTACAAGGATCAATGATTGTAGCTTATTAATTGATTTGATTGGGGCTTATTGTGAGGTATAGTAAGTTAATTGACACAATTTTTCATTTGTATATTAAGTTTTGTATATTAATTTTTCATTTGTATATTAAGTTTGTATATTAAGTATACACACACACACACACACACACACACACACACACACACACACACACATATATGTCAAGCCTGCTATTTATTATCCTCCTTTGGCTTTTTTTTTTTCTTTGCAAACTGAATAAGGTAGAAGTACAATATGGTGATTAAATGCAACATTCTATTGTTTAAAATTTATACCTTTGCCGGACTCAGTGGCTCAGCCTGTAATCAGCTGGGCATGGTAGCGCATGCCTGTAATTCCGGCTACTTGGAAGGCTGAGGCGGAAGGATCGCCGGATCCCAGCAGGTCAAGGCTGAGGTGGCCGGGAGCGGCCACTGCACTCCAGTCTGGGCGACAGAGTGAGACTCCAACTCAAAAAAAAAAAAAAAAAAAAATTTATACCTTTTACATTCTCTACTTTAAATTGTTTTTCAATATGTAAAAAGTAGTACCTGTTTTGAAGCCTATTAGATAGTAGATTTTTATAAACAGTAATATTAGCAGTAATATTAAAAATTATTGTCATCTATTTCTGGAAAAACATATCAAAGACTAGTGTATGGTCCCTAGAAGGATTAGATCAAATACAAAAAAATAGATAGTGGTTATAATTTGTTTTAGTGAAATCACCTTGTTTTGTACTTGGAATCTTCCCTGGAGGGACTGCTCATGCATTATCCATTTTGGGAAAGAGTTGTATTTACAGGAATTATGGAAATGAGCTGGTTGGTCTGTCAAGAGAAAACCAATAATTTGAATACTGAGTTGAATGGAAAGTAAAATACATGATTTTCCATATATTAAATTGAATAGAAATTGGAGATTTATGTCTTGAGGGTTTCTTTTCCTTTTTTTCCCTTTAATGTTCATTATTTTGTGTGCTCCCAATTGTCCTTAACCTGGCAGAAAGGAGAAATGCTGATAGAAATAGTTACCTGTTATATTTTGATATTTGGAAAGGAACAATGGAGTTTTAAATGTTGTGTTCATTATTTATGCCCCATTACAAAAAGCTGTGATACACTTCACAAAGGCAGGAAAGAGAAGGGCCATTATCTTTTTCTAGAAATGACGAGAACCTAATAGAGACTACAGAGTACATAGTTCCTTAGACCTCTAGAATCACTGCATTCTCAGGTTGAATCAACACAGGACCTCCTTTACTAACTAAAAGGGCCTCTAAATGGGACTGTGCATGGGAGAAAAAATGAGACCACTTACAATATGCTACTGATTACAGTATAAATATCATGTCATCTTTTCACAAAACCTTAAATGCTCTGTGAAAACGCCACATCTGCATTTGGTGAATATGGTTATACTCCGTAAGGTAAAGGACATATTTCAGTGCTTCTCTCCACCCTCCAGTAGGGTAGCTTTATTATCTTCTCCCTTTTGAAATAGTGATGAAAAGGCAGGACACAAACATCTTGCTCCTTTGCCCCAAGAGCCCTAAGACGGAAATAAAACTCTGTAGCCAGAAGTCTCATGGAAACTGTTGTACGGGGATGTGCATTTAGACATGCCTGTTTGGGAAAGCCTCAAGGTGCCTACACCTTCTGACATCATAAGACTCTATGAAAAAGGCAACCATGGTAATCCTGGATACTCTTTTTGTCATTTTAGATAGGTGATTTCATAAAATTACTGTCTCCCTTAATGTAGATGCCTGTTTGGGATATGTGTCTGTGGAACTGATCAACAGCTGGATGGCACAACACCTGGATAATGCTGCTGCTCTTGGGCAATATAAGTTACAACTGTATAAGAACAATTTCTTCACCCCTTCCCTTCAAATTGACTTAGAATTCTTATATTAAGTCACAGAGAGAAATAACTCTTTAGAAGATTCACAGTGTTTTGCTCTTATTCTGTCAACTTGCTATAAAGCATTAAAATATTTGTTACTCAGACCTTATAAGAATCTGACTTTTGATTATGAATACAGCAATGCTTTGTTGAAAACTCCCTTGATAAATTAAGCCAATAATGGACAACCTTATAATTGTCATGTTTCATGGTACATTTGTAACTAAAAGCCTCTTCTTTAAGTAATGACTGATGGTTTTGTGGAAGAAGTCATATTTCTGGTCACTCTAGGAAATAAGAAAAGGAAAATTATTATCTGTTGATATACGTACCCAAGGTTTTAAGTGCTAAATGTACACATTGTCTGAAAATGTGATTATATTTTTTACATATATAAACTTTCTTTTCAATTAGCTTAAAAAAGTATTAAAAATAAGTATACTTAAAATGGACAAGAGTTACCTTTTAAGTGGCCAGATAGGTTTACTTTTTAAAGGATTACTTTTGTGATTACTATCCATTGAAATAGTTTCTCATGAGTTGGTATAAATGTTGAGCCATTAAGCTGTAAAAACATCAATAAATGTCCATAAATAAATAAGCAATTTTCTACATCCTATCACCTTATTTTCTATAACTCAGAAAATATACTTTGAATATTTTTATTTATCTGATTCCTTCTTTTTGTTTTTTGTTTGTAAGATAGACGTCAAAGCAATTTTAATTCTATTTTAAGTATTTTGTTTAGTCGCTAATATATTTTAGATTTTTGTCCTCACTCAGAAAAAGTTTTGAGTGGTTATATATGCACAGTTTAGCACTTCATATCTCTAAAACATAAAAGCCATGAAGTCATGTCTATCTTGTTCGTAAGATAAGATTTAGAAGATTCACAGCTTACCAAGGGCCAGCACTGTGCTGAGAACATAGTCTTTATTCTTGAGAATTTATTCAATAATTGAATTATAAGGACATATTGCTAATTTCATTAAAATAGTGAGTTGTTGGAGCTTATGAGTAGCAGTTATGCTGTTACTATCAGTTAATAGGAAAGTATGAGTGCAAATCACTGGTACCATTGACCATTTGCTATTTTTGTGGTTTAAATTTGCACAGTTTATTTTAAAGCTCTCAATAAGTAATAATCAGTGATTAATTATTCAGACTAATAAATTAGAATTAGCAATTTGTTTAATCCACAATTCTTGCTAATCCTGAAATGTTTTTGTTACATTTTCTCTTAAGTCCATAGAAGCAGTTAAGAAACTATTTAAACTGATGTAGTTTAAGGAGTTAATATTCGTAAATCACTTTGACTATTGCCTGGCACCAAATGTTTGCTGTATTAGGAGTTCATCATATAAATAAATAGCAACTGTTTCTGGTAAGTAATGATAATGAAAGTAGTCTTCAACAATACTAACACTGCCTAAAGAGTAGGGTCTTAAATATGACGTTTCTCCTGAGAAAATCATTGAGTGTTAGAACTGAAAAGGTTATCTTAGAAGTCATCTGCTTGAAACCCATCTTTAGATGAGGTAAATCACAAGGTACAACAAAAGTATCAATCCTAGCACTAGAACTCAGGCCTCCAGAATTCAGGATAGGAATTTCAAATATTATTATGCTATGCTTTCAAATCCAAGACTGCTACAATTCATAAATTCATCTTCACTTTTCTAGTGCTTCAGGTGTTGTTGCTTGTCTAGGTATGAGAGATGTATTTCTATGCCATCAAAGAGCAGCATGGGGTACATCATTTATGTTATTTTAAGAGCTGTAAATCCTCTAGATCTTTACATCTTTTTGCTCCTTGTTTCAGTGTTTTGTACCCAAGTAGGTTCAGTAAATTTTGACTGAGAAGATGACTAGTAAATAGTACTGATGCCATAACATGGAAGAGGAGGGTGTGTGTGTGTGTGTGTGTGTGTGTGTGTGTGTGTGAATGTGTGTGTGTGAATGTGGATTTACATATGATATAGGTGTGAGTTGTCTCAGTGCACCAACACCTTAATGCCAGGGACCCTAAAAACAAGAAAGAGATCTGGTGAGCTCTTTGTGTAGTCTTCGTAGAAATGATATGCATGGAAAAAAGAGTCATGAGGACTTGTCCCTTAACAGCTGCTCTGAGATCACTGAGTCACTTGCTTGCATCTGTGAGCCACTGACCAGCCACTGGGTACAGAGACAGTGTATCACTAACAACCTGAATTATCATTGACCCAAAGACCCGAGGTCAGAGGCCTCCTAGTCCACTATTAAATTTCCAGGGTAGTCATTCAATTTGCATTAAGGGATTTAGTTAGGATTTTTTTTTTTTTGGAGGGTGGAAGACGGGTTAATGAGACCTGCAGTTATTTCCCCCTCCCCTTATAGATTATTTAGTCCCTTATTTGTAGGATTTGGCATCCTAAAAGAAAGGGAGACTCATAATATATTGTGGTTATAGTCTGAGCTTACATGGGGTGTCCTAAAGTTTTCAGGGAACCATTTACAGAAGAATGACACTCTATAGCTTGCAGCAGGGAGGAGTTTTACCCTGAGGAAGACATAAATCCTTTGAGGGTAGTGGAGACTCATAAGGTTTGCTGATTCATGTTCAACCAGTCTCATTAACCATAGAATTAAAGAGTAGCTAGAAAGGGACTGAAGAGTTCTTTGGGAGCCCATCCAAGGAACTGGGAGGACAGACAACTGCCAATTCCCAGCCAATCATGGATTGAAGGACTCTTCCAGATCATGACCAGGAAGCTCTTCTGGGCCAGGCTGAGAGGGTGGGGAGTGAAAGTCTGGCTTTGATGTATGAATGTATGTATGCATGCATACGGGTGTGAGTACATGGATGGGTGTGTGAGCCTATAAAAGTGTATCATAAGCAGTCATTTCTTGGGAAAAAGATGGAAGCAGAAGCCTCAGTGAAGTAGCACCATGTGTTGGTGTGGAAAGGACACTGTTCTGGGCAGTAGTCAAGAAGAAAGGAAGCCTAAACATGTAGGATTTGGCTGGTCATTTAAAATCTCTAGGCTTTATTTCCTTGTCTAATAACTAACAAGGTTGATTTAAGTGAGGTGTAAAAAGTATAGATGTAGAAGAAAACTATCATTCTACGTCTGCATTTTATTATCAGTGTTGTCTAATTGTGTGTAATGTATTCCTGGTACATTTTCACTTAGAGCCTTTAATAATGAGTGTCTTTTCAGAAATCCTAAGATATTTGAAAAATAGTAGTCATGTGAGGTCCAGGTAAATAACGAATTGGTTTTATGTAGCAAACTGTTTATCTTCTATAGGATGACTTGATGGGTGAAATTTTAATGTGGTAAACTTATTTTGCAAACTCCTAGAGAATTTGTTTAGGTACATGAGTTTTTTAGTGAAAATATTGAACATGATAAATATGTTTATAAATTACTAGTTCAGAACCATTTTTAGTGAGATTCTCAATAGAAACCAGGTACTGGCTATGACTTGTAATCTCTCAGATACTCTTAACTTAGTCATTTCTTACAGGCATGTGATACAGTTGGAATTATGGGATTTAACCTCTCCTAAACACCAGTGGTATACAAAGCAGTAAAAAATGCAGACCAGATAGAACCCTTTAGGAATAATTTGCTTTGAAAAAGTACATAATGATATAATTTTTTCTCAGTTGTTTTTCTTCTTCAAATTCAGTTTTGGTTCTTCTCCATCCTTAACTTTCTATGTTAAATACTTCCTTTTTTTGTTCCAGCTTTGTTTATTTTCCAGAGATGATCTCCTCCACTAAACTCATTGAGTAGTTTTTCAACCCTGTTGATCATTGTAATGGAAGGATCATAATATTAAGTTGATTTATGATACCATGTCATAGTTTTTCTCCATAGTAACTTTGAATTGTCATCAAGCTATTCATTGAAAGGATACCTCTTAAACTTTCCATTACTGAGATTCCCAAATGTATCTATTCTCCTCTTGATAAAGCAAATATTTTATTAGACAAGTTGCAGACTGCTTTTTAAGTGAAGTGGATTAAGCTGCTGTGATTGTTATTGTGAATGTATGTCATTTTCTCTGCCTTTTTAATATCAAAATCAATGAGTTCCACACACAGAAACATAAAATGCTTTCTAAAGTGTTCTCATTATCACAATTATATTATTAAAGATTGATAGAATATAAAATACAAATCAAAGATCTGAGGAGAAATATATGAAAGAAAACTTTATTTCTCAAAAACTTAATCTAAAAAAATATATATATTGAGCAAGCATCAGGTTACTTCATGAGTGGCCTAGAATATATTTAAGTGTATCATCTAGAGGGCCATTTATTACCAGGAAAGAATCAATCCCACTTTTTCTTTTCTTTCTCTGTGGCTCGGCTCCAGGAAGGTGTTTTAATTGATTGGTGGGGAGATTTTAACACAGACAAAACTTATAAGCCAAGCACCATTATTTCTAGTATAGTCGTTTCACCACATTATTGGGTAATAAAGCTAAAAGCTGCCGAATGTTTCAGAATTATTTTCAGAAATTTACATCCTCTTTATTCCCATTACCTTGAGAAAGAATTCAGAGAAAGCGCTTTGTCAGCATGCAATTATGATATTAGGTAAAATATGCAGTTTGGTCTAAAACCAAGATGCAGTTAGTTGTCGGGATACTTTAATCAGTCAGAAGCTGTTGAGAAATTAGCTGTCAGTCTAACTGCATTCTTTCGAAGGTAATCTGCCTTCTTTCTCTGGAGGCTTTAAGATTCTGTTCTCTCCATCCCCCTTCCCTCAGTTGTGCTATGATGTATTGAGGTGTGGATTCCTTTTTATCTATCCTGCTCAGGATCACTGGGCTTTTAACTTTTTTTTTAAATTTTAGAATCAAGGGGTACAAGTGCATGTTTGTTACATGGACATATTGTGTAATGGTGGGGATTGGGCTTCAGGTGATCTGTTCCCTAGTGAACATTATACCCAATAGGGAACTTCTGAATCCTAATCGCCTTCCTGCCTCTCCCTTTATCGGTGTCCCCAGCGTCTATTATTACATCTTTGTGACCATTTGGCTCTGGTATATAGGTCAGGGTATGCAGTTTTTGGTTTTATGTTTCTGAGTTAGTCAATCATGAACATGATTTCGTTCTTTTTTATGGCTATGTAGTGTTCCATGGTACATATCTAGCACATTTTTTTTATCCAGTCAACCATTGATGGGCACTTAGGTTGATTCCATGATTTTGCCATTGTGAAGAGTGCTTCAGTGAAGTAGAGGTATCTCTTTTATATAATGATTTCTTTTCCCTTGAGTAGATACCTAGTAGTGGGATTGCTGGGTTGAGTGATAATTCTATTTTTAGCTGTTTGATAAATCCCTGTACTGTTTTCCTTAGAGGATGAATTAGTTTATAATCACAACAGCAGTGTATGGGCATTCCCTTTTCTCCACATTGGCACCAACATCTGTTGTTCTTCGACTTTTTAATAATGGCCATTCTGACTGGTGTAAGATAATATATCATTGTGGTTTTAATTTGCATTTCTTATGATTAGTGATGTTGAACATTTTTTATATGTTTGCTGACCTCTTGTGTGTCTTCTTTTGAGAAGTGTCTAATCATATCCTTTGCCCACTTTTTAGTGAGATGGGCTTCTTGAACATATAAATTTGTCTCATTCTGGAAAATTCCCATCCATATATCTTCAAGGATTTCCTGTACCCATTCTCTTCCCACCCTCTGAAATTTTAATTAAAAGTGTGCTGAATTTTCTTTCTCTAATCACTAGTTCTTTTTATCACCCTTTCAAGTTTTTTATCATTTTGTCTCACTCTACTGCTACATGTTTAAATTATCTTCCACTTCACTCATTGTCTCTTCTATGTGCTATCTGCTAAGTTTTTCTGTTAAGTTTTCATTTCAATCACTGTTTCCTTCCCTCCCCCCATTTCTAGCAGTTTTATTTGGTTCCTTTTCAAAACTTCTATGTTGCATTTCATATTTTACTGGTTTCTAAAGGTATTTTTAAGTTTGTTATTCATTTATTTTAGCAGAATAAGCATAATTGTTTCATAATATGTGTGATAATTTCAGTATATGTTGATTTTCACTTCATGCTTTGTTTCCTTTTGTGCTGGTCATTGCTCTGTAATAATTACCTGTGTCATTCCTCAAGGCATGAAATAGAAGTGTATTCCTGCCAAGAAGATTTGTGCTTGTTACTGCTGAGTACCTGGGACACTACCAAGTTCAGCCTCTGTTTACCTGGGCTTTCAAGAACCTGTCTATAGCCTCAGCTTTCCTCTCTAATTTCACTGAGGGTCAAGAAAATGTCCTGTTTTCTAGACTTAGAAGATGGGTAGGTTTAGTTTTTGTTACCTATAGATGTACCTTTTTGGGGTTCTTTATGGATATAGTCCTTTGGAGTCCAACTTAATGTGAAGAGGGTCTTCTACTATAAGACTTTTATTTCCTTCCCTAGGATGGGCAAATGCCCTTGAGGAAAAAGTGGTTGCATTGTCCAGGTATTTTGCTTATATCTTTAAAGTTCAAGAATTTTCTCAAACGTTGTCCTAAAAATTATCTGTTTTGTCAAATTCTTTTAAGATGACGTTTATTATATTTCATTCAGTATTTGTAGTTGTTCCCATTCAGATGGTTATTGTGAGAAAACATACTTTCTAGTACTGGAAGAGGAAACCATTAATCATTAAAAAGCTAAAAACTTTGGAACTATATTGATGCCTCAGAAAAGATTGGTTGATCTGGCAAGTACTTAAGTTAGGGATTTTTCAGAAAGTAGCATTCTGAGAATGAATTGACTCGGGTTTTGTTGGCCTTTAAGATCTAAGCAAGCTTACATCTGGTTAATTTTGAGAAAGGAGATCTCTAAAAATGCCTTAAGTCGGAGTAGGGATAGACTTCATACACCAAAAACTCAATAGGTCAATCCTGAAAATCTCAATGAAATAGGGGCAAAATGTGGCTCCAGATATAATTTGATAAAGTGTAAATCTCACTGAATGTAATTTTTCTGGTTGCTACCAAGTTTATAAAAGAAGAGACAAGGCTTAGATTTTTTAAAAAAGTCTCTCTGGCCTTGTCCAGTGTTTAGCCTTCAAGGGAAAAATGATGACAGGTTAGAACACTTGGACCAAGGTCCCACAGCTGGGACAGGGCAAGAGTTTCAGCCTGGTGGTCCATCATCTGGGACTACTGGATCTACAGAGGTGGGCTTAGAACTTCACTTTCTGCTTTGTCTTGAACTTAAAACTTTGGGTGTCCCTTGCTTCTTTTTTAAATAAACTGTTGTGCTTTAGCACTCTTAGGTTGTTGTTTTACCCTAGTAGCACTGACTTCAAGCCATCACTAATCAAAGTGCCCTCAAAATGTCTTGAGGTATGTATATTGCCTAGACAGATAGGTAGCAGAAGTAAACACAGGCGTCTTTGCTTTGGAGTGTCAGTTGAAGAAATTGTTATTCCACTTGAATTGGCAGTGTATGCTCTCACTGCTGTTAGAGTTCTGGGCAGAGAATTAGATGTGATGATTATGAAGGGTGGGGGGAGAACAGCTGTAGGATGCAGGAAAGTGACTGGACTCCAGCAATCATATTTGGTAGGTCAAAGGTGAGATTTAGTCTGACGGGATTTGGACCATACCCTGAACTAGCAAAGTAGTGTTAAAATCAACTCCAGGTGTTTCCGTTATTCTTGATGCCTAAGTATTATTAAAGCAAAAAATAATGTGTTTTAGGATATGAAAGGGAGGGAGATGGTCACTAACTGCTTGAGAATCACTTATTTGTAAAAGAGCCCATTCTCTCTTGACAATTGCTCCTGCATGTTTAAAATACACCATAAATCTCCAAGTGTTTGTTTCAATAGTAAAGTTTCCTCCAAGTGAGCTGTTATCACTTTTGTCTTCAAGAGAATGCTAACTCAGTGAATCTCTTTGAGTTTTTTACGCTTTACACTGTGGAATTTGGACTTTGTATCAGTGTATCCACCAGTTTCTAAGTTAAATTATTTGAAGATATTTGAAATCATCATCTTATTTTTAAAAACTCAAATATTACCAGAGGACAGATGATAGAAATACACTTTTGAAACATATCCAAATGAGCGAAGTTAGAAAACCATGAGACATTTCATAAGAGATGCTTCTGATCATTGGGATGGTGGTTCATAATTTAATAAGTCAGGGACAAAAAAGCTGAAGGGTACTGGTAGTGCCACTTAAGTCATTGTTTTTTTTATAACTTGTGCTTGTTTTTGTCTTAATCGAGTGTTGTAGAATTTTGTAGGGTTACTCATTTTTTTTTTTTTTTTTTTTACCCAATCTGTGGTGCCTGGCAAAGTTGATTAAAGCTCAATCTGGGCATAACTTGGTATGTATGTAGGAGGAAGTTATTCTTAACCTAAGTAGTTAAGAAACAATCTTCACCTATTACCTGAGGGTAGGTTAGATCTTTCTTTGACATGTGATCGTTATATTTTGGAGGGCCTGCCAATGCCCCATGACTGTACCATTTGTCTTTCTCATCCTTTTCTTCCAGTTTCTCTATACTCTTGTCCAAACCCCCAAATCAAGTTTATTCAACACTCTTCTCTGCAGAATGTTCTGTAGGGGTAGATTATAATCTTTCAGTTAATTTTTTTTTCTCTGAGATGAGTTCCTTTCTGGTACCAGTTAAGGTGAAGGTGAACTGTGAGCATCTGAGTGGCATAGAATCTGTCTTCCACAGCTGGACTTAGAACCGTGCCTTATATGTAAATACAGCTCAATCAGTGTCAAACATGACAATGGACTGTCAATTTGAATAATTTCAATGAATATAGTTAGAGCTGTTAAGAGGAATGCCAACTTTTCTTCCTGCTCTATTCCCATGACTGGTTATAGACCAGTCTTCTCCATGATACCCTCAGCTGCCTCTCAAAGGAGACCTCTGTTGTATTTGTATTCCTCTGGTTGTATAAAACTCCAGGGCTCTCGAATATGATTCCTGCACTAGCAACATCAACTTCTTGGCAGTGCAAATCATCTGGCCTCACCCCAGAGCTTCCAGGATGAGGCTTTTTGGGATGGGACCCAGCAATCTGTGTTTTAACAAGTCCTTCAGGGGATTCTGATGGTCACCAAACTTTTAGAACCATGCTTGCAGAGTATCTTGTTCAATATAAAAATTTGCATACCTGGATAAGTCAAAAGAGATTTTTGAAAATAGTGTCTTTGTTTGAGAGTCCTGCTGTGATCGAATAGTTTTAACAAATGTGTCAAAATGAATTTTTACTTACAGTCTTGTTAGTACAGATAAATGAAAAACAAAACAAAACAAAGATGATAAATAAGTACATAAGTAATCCATCCAAGAGCCATGTGCCATAACAACAGAGTTGAAAATCACTCATGAAGGGGGAAAAACGTCTTTCAGAGAACCTCATGAATGAAACAAATTATACTTAAAGACCAGGATTGGCAAAGATGATTCTTGAAGTGTGCGTGTGTGTGTGTGTGTGTGTGTGTTTCTTTTTCATGATTCACTGACTTGAATGATACTGCAGTTCAAGGCATTATGAAGTTATCTAGGTTAAGATGGCCTCTGTAGAAAGCTATACTCTTACTTGTCTTACTTTTTGCCCACTTTCCCCTTTAAAAAAAAGAAAAGATTATGCAGGAAACTTATTATCTTCTTTGTCAGAAAAATGATATGAAAACTGTCATTATTGCCAGTGAAGCACTGTACTTCCTTTTCTCATTTACTCTTTTCTGTACTTGAGAATTGTACTTTGTATTTTTCAAGTTTCTTTCCCTATGACTTTTTTCATGATTTTTCAGGAAGATAGGCTTGTGTAGAAATCACTGGTTTCTTAAAGAGAGCTTGTGCATTTATTTATTCAACACATAATTATTAAACCCCTAATACATTCCTTGCTTTGTGCTAGGTTCTGGAAACAACGAATAGAACAGATATGATCGTTACTTGTGAGTAGTTTACATATTAATAATGCTAGGGAATACTTATAAATGACACTCAACATTATATATTAAGAAAAGGCCTTGCCTTTAAGTTTTTTGTGTCCACTACATGAACTTCATTCAGTTAATAAAAACATAATAATGGTTCTAAGTGTTTTGTTCCACTCTATTATTAAGCTTGTTAATATGAATAAATCTCAACTAGAATATTTTCAAATGTAACATTATTGCCAATAAAATTTCCCAGTTAAGTGTTCTTCAGAAAGTTCTGAGTATCAATCCCTGTTTTGAAAGAAACCTTTCTTTAAGATAAAATAGCACATACATAGCTGAATTATTGATGGTTGTGGATTTTTCAGGTAAATCAATGATAAGGTGATTGTACTAATATGAATTGTAATTATAAGGTATTGGTAATGAATGGGGGTGTAGGCATAGTTGAATGATATGAGTTCTTCATACCTAGAAGGTTGATCTAAACTGAACTCATAAGAAGTGCTTTCCTTATTCCTTCTTAGATGAGTACAGCTTATATATGAATATACGAGCACCATGTATATAGACGTACACATGACGTAGCCAGGCTGTGCCTGGTTAGGTGCTGGGAAAGCCTGTGGTGGGAAAAGTGAGTTAGGAGGATTGAAGTTAGGAGTGAGCTTGTTATAGACAATAAAACAACAAAGGCAGTGCTCCTAATTAAAAACACAATAGTGACATGACATGTACATTTGAAACTAGTAATAATGGATGCTGGGCTCTATTATTAATTTCCATTTAGTATTCCTTACTCACTAGAACTGTTTAGGATCTTAGTTCCTTTGCAGTTTGGGATGCTTGTAAATTCCTTGTGCTCTTTTATAGGTGATCTGCATACAAGGAAGTTTTCAGCACTATTCCCTCACCTGAGGTCTGGCCTCATATCCAAATAGTCAATACCATCGTGATTTTACAGCACCGGAGAGGAGGAGTTGACTTTTAGAACCTAGATTTAGGGTTTTGACTTGTGTCTTCTTTCTTTTTTTTCCCCACCCCTACCCTCCCAACTTGTGTCTTCTTTCTAGTGGATCCTATCTCTATTCACCTCTCAGATCAGCCTTCACAGACGAGTCTTAGATAACTTTGCCTTCACACCAGCCAACAGAGGCTAGTTTTTATAAGACCTAGATTTCCTATTACTCAGATCTTTCCTCAAGCTTTATTGCAAACACCTCCATCCCTCTTGCCATTATTTTTACTTCTTTTCTATTTCAGAACTCTGGCTTCAACTTTTTCTTGTTATTACCAGTGAAAGTGAATTGAGTGACTTGCAATTCAAGTATACCTGAAGCAAAATTCTCATAGTTACTCAAAAGGAAAAGGTTAGAAAAAAATCCATGGTAAGACAACTCAGTAAATAATTACATACATGCAATGACCAAATATACCCATTTAAAATGACAAACATATACATATGGCCCTATAAACAGTCAGATACTAAGCTGGAATTCAGTTCCTAAACTGATTTCAAAATCCATGTAATGTTTAGGTGCAACTCCTCACCAGCCCTTTTTCCTTTTATGCTCACTTTTATCCTCTATCTTTCCTATATTCTCAACTGGCCTACGTGTTAAAAATTATCTCTCAGCCGGGCTTGATGGCTCAACCTGTAATCTCACGCCTTCGGGAGGCTGAGGTGAGTGGATTGCCTGAGCCCGCGGTTCGAGACCCACCAGGGCAGCGAGACCTCATCTCTACAATAAATCAAAAAATCAGCCGGGCGTGGTAGCGCATGCCTGTAATTCCAGCTACTCGGAAGGCTGAGGTGGACGGATCGCGGGAGCCCAGCAGGTCGAGGCTGCGGTGGCCGGAAATGGCCACTGTACTCCAGTCTGGGCGACAGAGTGAGACTCCAACTCAAAAAAAAAAAAAAATTATCTCTCTTCTGACTTCTTACCCCAAGTATTTTATCTCAATCCACTTTTATTATTCTCATTTCCTGTTTTCAAAGAAACAATTACAACACATTTTAGAAATATTTATGACATAAATGGCACACTCTCCAAGTCTTTCTAAAATTTCCTCAACTTCTCAATTATTTATGTTAAAGTTTCGTACTTAACTTTTTCCTGCAAATTCCCTCACAATAACTTAGCATAATTTTGGAAACATGGCAAATGACCTCAGAGTCCTCACAGGAATAAATTGCACAAAATGTCATCCATACAGCATAAGTAAGGTACAGAGTTAATTCTCTAAAATATATTTAAAGAGTCCCTCAATACTATTACTATACAGATTTGATTTATTAAGCCAAAACTTCATTTCTTCTAGAATAACAATCCACTGTCACAGTTCTAATCCCAGCACAATTACTGCTTAACTACAATACAATACCCCAATTTACATGTGTATCTTATCACAGCCATCTTTATTATACAGCAGCTAAACATCATTGACAGTCATTAGGAACATAATGCCATAGCCTCTCACATTCAAATAAAATAGTAGATGTTGCTGGGCTCGGTGGCTCAGCCTGTAATCCCGCGCTTTTGGGAGGCTGAGGTGAGTGGATTGCCTGAGCCCGCGGGTTCGAGACCCGCCTGGACAACTTGGTGAGACCTCATCTCTACAACAAATCAAAAATTAGCTGGGTGTAGTAGCGCGCGCCTGTAGTTCCAGCTACTTGGAAGGCTGAGGCGGAAGGATCGCCGGAGCCCAGCAGGTCGAGGCTGCGGTGGCTGGGAGCGGCCACTACACTCCAGTCTGGGCGACAGAGTGAGACTCCAACTCAAAAAAATAAAAAAATAAAATAAAATAAAAAGATAGTAGATGTTATAAATTACTAACTCAGCCGGGCTCGGTGGCTTAGCCTGTAATCCCACGCCTTTGGGAGGCTGAGGTGAGTGGATTGCCTGAGCCCGCGGGTTCGAGACCCGCCTGGGCAGCGAGACCTCATCTCTACAATAAATCAAAAAATCAGCCGGGCGTGGAAGCGCATGCCTATAATTCCGGCTTCTCGGAAGGCTGAGGCGGAAGGATCGCCGGAGCCCAGCAGGCGAGGCTGCGGTGGCCGGGAGCGGCCACTGCACTCCAGTCTAGGTGACAGAGTGAGACTCCAACTAAAAAAAAAAAAAAGAAAAAAAAAAAAAATTACTAACTCAGTAACAAAAGCATTTTCCTCTTTGGGTAGATGCACTTGTTCAGATTTCAAGTGGGTGAGATATTTCATGATTATGTCTCTAATTTTGTGTTCTATAGATCTCTCTCATAAATATCCTCACCAAGGGAATTTTTACCTCTTTGTGTAAACCTATTAGGGGTTGGGTGAACCTATTCTCATTTTTTTAAGGTAGGAAATCATCATCAAATGAAGTTATACACAGAAAATAAGAAAATATTAATTCACGAATTTATAACATACTTTCTGACTTTGAGATTGATTTGCTCACCATCTATCCTTTTCTTTTTTCTTTTTTTTCTTTCTTTCTCTCTCTCTCTCTTTCTTTCTCTCTCTCTCTCTCTCTTTCTTTCTTTCTCTCTCTCTTTCTTTCTTTCTTTCTCTCTCTCTCTCTCTCTCTTTCTTTCTTTCTCTCTTTCTCTCTTTCTTTCTTTCTCTCTTTCTCTCTTTCTCTCTTTCTTTCTCTCTCTTTCTCTCTTTCTCTCTTTCTCTCTTTCTCTCTTTCTCTCTTTCTTTCTTTCTCTCTTTCTTTCTCTCTTTCTTTCTTTCTCTCTTTCTTTCTCTTTCTTTCTTTCTCTCTTTTTTCTTTCTCTCTTTCTTTCTTTCTCTCTTTCTTTCTTGCTTTCTCTCTTTCTCTCTTGCTTTCTCTCTCTTTCTTTCTTTCTTTCTCTCTTTCTTTCTTTCTCTCTTTCTTTCTCTCTCTCTCTTTCTCTCTCTCTCTCTCTCTCTCTCTCTCTCTCTCTCTCTCTCTCTCTCTCTCTTTCTTTCTTTTTGAGTTGGAGTCTCACTCTGTTGCCCAGACTGGAGTGCAGTGGCCGCTCCTGGCCACTGCAGCCTTGACTTACTGGGCTCTGGCGATCCTTCTGCCTTAGCCTTCCAAGGAGCAGAAACTACAGGCGCATGCTACCACGCCGGGCTAATTTTTGATTTTACTGTAGAGACGAGTCTCACCAAGTAGCCCGGGTGGGTCTCGAACCTGTGGGTTCAGGCAATCCACTCGCCTCGGCCTCCGAAAGTGCTGGAATTACAGGCTGAGCTACCGAGCCCGGCCTGTCCATTTCTAATCTATGTATCCTACCCCTACTTGCAAACAATGTTTTGTCTGAACCAGGTAAGGCCAACGTGTGGTAAGCATTTGCAGCTCCCTCTCCTTATCTGTGCGTCTAGTTCCTTTAGCATTTATAGATAATATTTTGAAGATTCCAGTCTATATAACCAGGTCATTTTTGCATTTTGAAAGTACAGATTCCACATGAATTACTCCCATTCTGCTGTGTGTCTTTATGAAACCAGTCAATTCTAATTGCTAGATGAAATTCTTTCGATGCTCTATGATGACTTATTGAAGTTCTATAACAGAGATCTGCACAATTTCTGTAAAGAGCCTGCTCTTCACAGTTGTAGCACAAAAGCAACCATAGACAATTTACAAACAAATGAGTGTAAAACTATATTTATAAAAACAGATGAGGGACAGGATTTGGCTTGCAGGCCATATTTTGCAGATCTCTGCTCTGTAATATCCTTTGAAGAGTTATCATCCTAGTATCTTGCCATGATATACTATGTATGCATATCCTTACCATTTGCTATAGCAATATTCTGTTTTACTTTACCTGGCATTGCTTATATCCTCTAGTCAGTTCTATCTTTTCACTAGAAATCTGGGTTTTCATCAGTCCTGAAAAAGACCTTTGATAAACTTACCCAAATATGCATTCTAAGGATTTCCAATTTGGTGGTTGATTGAGTCACTGTGTGATCTTTGTTTCATACAGCTTATGCTACAATTTGCCATCTACCTCTTCTATGTTTGTACACAGAACTTCTGTACCTAGAATCCTATTCAGAATGCCAGATTGCTGTGAGAGAATCAACTACACTTCAAGGTGTGAAGTTCTCTGCTATCAGGGAAAACCAGATGGCTCAGGGACAGAAGTGAACCCTATACAAATCGAAAGCCAAACACTGAATGAAGCTAAATAGCAGTTTATAAATCCCCTTCCTTGTTCCCTAGGAATACTCCCTCTTCCAACTCCAGCTTCTGATCCTTCCTCAGATTTTCACAATTAACCCTTGTCTTAGTGTCCATGCTGGTTGAACATACCTCTCTGGCATGGACATGATAAGTGTTGCCATCTTCATGATATGCAATTCTTTGCTGGCTACTTCTGCTTTTCCTAGGAATCATGTTTTAGCTCACTTCATGTTTAATGACCTTGTGGTTTGCCTACTTCTTCTTTCTCCTCTTTTCCTCTTTTGTGGTTGCTTTGTAGTTGACTGATTACTAGTTCATGGGCTCTGCCTGTTGCCTAATCCTATAACAGTTCACTTCCCAGAAGGGTTGGGGATGGGAATGGGGGGTGGTTAGCAGTAAAATTAACTGAACTTTGTAGTTGGCTGAAAATACAGCATAAGTGAGAAATCAATATTTTAGATTTGCTCTGCTGAATGGATGTTTGTGCTTTTTAAAGATAAGCGACATAGACAAAGGTGAGGTTCTAAAATGAAGAGACCTGGACTGCAGACACTAACATTGACATGGACATTAATGCTCATGGTTGCCTTGGAAAGAACAAAGTGAAAAAATTTAGAGGTAGTATTCTTGTAAAGATTGAATAGTAACACCAAGGCTTGAATGTCCTAATGAAAGTTAACCTTGGTCTGGGAATGAGCAGTTCTTATACTTTTTATAGTTTTTAACTACTATTTTTTAAATCTAGTCATTTAAATCTGAGGACCCTGATATACTAATCTTATAGAAAGCACAAAATTAAAGCTATTTGCTTCTTTCTCTTACACAGTCTTAAAGATTAGGGGAAAAGATTTGTAAGCAATCTCCATATGAACTTTCCAAAATTAATGTGTTCCTGATTAATACAATGTAATTTATTTTTAAAATGTATTTTAAATTATTTTTAATTGACAAAATTATATCTACTTATGGTGTAAAGCATGACATTTTGAAATATGTATACATCCTGGAGTGGCTAACTCAAGCTATTTAACATATGTATCATTTCACATACTTATCATTTTTTTGTGTGGTAAGAACACTTAAAACTTACTCCCTTAACAATTTTCAAATAATACAATGTACTTTAACTCAGTTGTTTAAATATTATGAAATTGCTCTCTGCCCTTGGGTAGAGAATAGTCTACCTCTCATAACACTTACAAATGATTGCAGGTGTCCACACAGGAAAACCTTCTTGGAATATCTGATTTTCTTTCCTTCAATTTCTCTCTTTTTTTTTCCAAAAATTTTTTTTAATGAACCCAGCACTGAGTCCTAGCTAACTATTATTTTGGATATGAGGGGTCAGAATTTGAGCTTTGTAGGTAACTATGTACATGCCACCAATTAAAGCACTGCTCATAAGAATCATAATTTCCAGTTGTCTCTTTCTACAAGATTCTGAATTTCTCCAGAACAGACAATTTTTAATTCTTTTTAATTTACCAAGGGCAATGTGTTTTCATCATTTCACACACACACACACACACACACACACACACACACACACACACACATTTACTGGAAAGAATTCATAGCATGAGCATTAACTCTTAGTAAATGTTGTGTAACTTTCAGAGAGAACTGCCTGCCGCACAGTGTAATATTTATGATGATGTGCCCAGACTGACTACCTGTATCAGAATCATCTGAGATACTTTTTAAAAGAGCAGATTTTTATGCTTTTCCCTGAACTACTGAGTCAGAGTCTTTCAATGGGAGTCCATGAATATTTCATATTCATTTTAGTAAACTTGTCCAAGTGACTTATATGCACGGTTAAAGCTTTTAGAACCTCTGAACTGGAGAGGGATCTGCAAGACCATTGACAAGTCCCTGTCCTGCTGCAGACATTTTTGCTGTAACTCCATGCTAGCATTTCTGGAAAACAAAGCAGAGCAAAACAAAACTTATTTTGCAAAATCACACACTAAAAATAAAGGGAGTTGGATGCAGTGGCATAATCCCAGCTATTCAGGAAGCTGAGGCAGGAGCGTGGTGGTACTTGTCACTTGAGCCCAGGAGTTTGAATTCAGTCTGGGCAACATAGCAAGACTCAGTCACTAAAATAATAATAATATTAATAATGATAATGATAAATAAAAATATTTAAAGAGGCTTCTGGGGCAAACAGAGTTAGGTGAAGAGAACTCAAAGCTTATGGAATTGTAATTGAAACACCAACAATAATAATAATGATACTAATAAAAACTGTAGCACACTTCTTACAGGTCTAACAATATTTATTCTCAACAACTTAGTTGAATCTTTGTACCTTTAAACCTTAATTAAGACTGTTGAGTTTTTTGCAGAGCTTGGTCTTTGAGAGCATTCTTTCTCATAGTAGATCAATACTGACCTTTTTTTTTTTTTTTTGGTTGGAATCTTACTCACTTTTTTTTTGAGTTGCACTCACCCAAGTTGGAGTGCAGTGGCACACTCACGACCACCCCACCATCAACCTGCTGGGCCCTGGAGACTCTTCCGCCTCAGCCTTCCAATTAGCCGGAACTACAGGTGCATGCTACCATGCCTGGCTAATTTTTTTTATTTTTTTATTTTTATAGAGACAAGGTCTCACCAAGTTGCCTGGGCTGGTCTCGAACCCGTGGGTTCAGGCAATCCACTCACCTCAGCCTCCCAAAGTGCTGGGATTACAGGCATGAGCCACCGAGCTTGGCCAATACTAACTTTTTTATCCATCTTTTAAATTAGTACGTGCCATCACTATAGCACTTCTTATAGAAATGGGGAAATATCTTACCGCATCTTCATCTGTAGCGTCAGCTTCTCTAGAGAGCTTAGCAAAATGAAAATGAAGTGGTTCTTGAAGCCAGAAAACCAGCCGCTATTTGCAACAAGGAAGGCATGTCTATAGCTTATGAAGATCTACTTTGTAAGATCTTCATGTATTTCTAGGGTGATCTCTCTAATCAGAAGAAGTTTGTCCCTTCTTGCTTTAAATCCTTAATGTGGGCCGTGCATGAGTGGCTCATGCCTGTAATCCAAGCATTTTGGAAGGATGAGGTGAGAGGGTTACATGAGCCCAGGAGTTTGAGACCAGCCTAGACAACATAGAGAGACCTCACATCTACAAAAAAAGCAAAAAATTACCTGAGCGTGGTGGTACATGTCTGTGGTCCCAGCTACTCGTGACGCTGAGATAGAGGAATCACCTGAGCTTAGGAAGTCGAGGCTGTGGTGAGCCATGGCTGTGCCACTGCACTCCAGTCTGGGTGATAGAGACTCCGACTCAAAATAAAAATTTTAAAAATTCCTTGATGTGGTGATATTTCACCCCTAGTTTGAACCTACTTAATACATTAGCACAATCTGACAGACCCCCATAGACATTTTTCTTCCTCCTTTGTTTTTGTTACTATCATGATAAAATTCTTAAGAGTTTGAATTTTCACAGGTACTCTCTGATGAGTAAATCAAAGAGGTCTACTGTACAGCTGGTGGAATTTTTTGGTGCTGACACTGCCATAGTTTAGACAGGCCTTCATGACCTGTCTATAAGTTTGGTCTGGCCTAAGTTCTTCAGCATCGTATTTCTTTTTAATTTATTTCAGGATGGTTTCTCCCATTACAAATAAATCATCATTTAACAAATTTGTTGCACACCTTTGTGATTTATCCACAATTTTCTCTCATGATATTTAAGATATTTGAGGTATAGCAAAGTTATGGAAGAAATAGTTTTCTTTAGAAATCGAATTTCATAGAAATTATGTCACAGAACTATGATGTGTAATTGCTAAGTGAGGGATCTCATTAGACATCCATCCAGAAGTGAATATAATATTAATCTGTAAAGACTTCTTGTGAGGACTTGCTTTACATTTTTATGCTTATTAAAACTTCTGAATAATTATATTTTTCAATGGCTAAGAAAAATACTGCCACTTAAATAGTCATCACTAGAAAAATAATTTGTTTTGCTATGTTTCCTTAACTGTCCAATTTAAGTGCATTTCTGTCAATATTTAGGTTTGGGTTTTTGAAACACAAACCTTTTGAAATCCTTGGAAAATTTTGTAAAAATCATCTTTCTAATTCTCTCTCTCTCTCGTATATTATTGCCATTGGGATGCTGGTATTCATAAATCATGTTTAAACATAAAAATTGGGTCAGTGACTCTCTGCCCATAAATCCCCGAAAGACAATGTACAAAAAGGAGAAGAATATATCTCCATGACTCACTTTGGAGTTTAACAGCATTGAGAGATGATCTGATTTCATTTTATAACAAGAAACTGAGGCCAGAGAGAGAGAATGGTTGTTTGGGTCTCAGATGGTTGGAATCAGTCTCTGGGGTTGAACTTCAGTTCCTGAACTCCTAGTGGTTTCAACCTCTTTTCCTCAGTTTCCACAATCCCTTTGGTAATTAATTAAGAGGGTATGGAGGTGAAACAATGTGTAGCTAGTGATTCTACCTCACCCTGGTTAATCTATTTTTATAAACCAAGGTCTTATGTATTGTTTCATGAGATGAGCATTCCACAGGTGCTAATATTAGAAAATCAATACAACTGATTTCTCTTTGGGAATCTTTTTTTTTTCTCTCTCTCTCTCCCCACCTCTCCTCTGCTCTCTCTCTCTCTCTTTCTTTATTTCTTTTATTTCGAGATGGGGTCTCTCTCTGTTGCCCAGGCTGGAGTGCAGTGGTGTGATCATAGCTCATTGCAGCCTCCACCTCCTGGACTCAAATGATCTTTCCACCTCAGCCTCCTGAGTAGTTGGGATGAAACATGTGTGCAATCATGTCCAACTAGTTTTTATTATTTTCATTATTTTTTGTAGTGATAGGTCTTGCTATGTTGCCCAGATTGGTCTCAAACTCTTGACCTCAAGCAGTCCTTCCACCTCGGCCTTCTAAAGTGCTGGATTACAGACGTGAGCCACCATGCCTGACTCTCTTTGGGAATTGTATTAGTTTATTATTACTCCTGTAATAAATTACTACAAACTTAGAGGTTTAAAACAACACAACGGTATTATCTTACAGTTTTATAGGTTAGAATTCCAAGAGGAGTATCATTGGACTAAAATCAAAGTGTTGGCAGGGCTACAGGAGGCTCTAGGAGAAAATCTTTTTTTTTTTTTCCTTTTTTTCTTTTTCAGCTTCTAGAGGCTGCCTGAATTCCTTGGCTTGGCTCTGGGCCTCCCTTCCTCTGACTTGCAAGCCAATAACATGACATCTCTGACTATTTTTCTTTGACTGCACCAAGGAAAGTTTTGCTTTAAAGGGTTCACATGATTAGATTGGGTGCACCTGGAAAATACAGTCAGACCTGCATATCTGCAGGGTCCACAGCTGCTGATAAGTGGGGTTGTCTCTAAGGCACTTGAGCATCTGCACATTTTGGCATCTGCAAGGGGTCCTGGAACCAATGCCCTGCAATTACTAAGGGATGATGTGAATACAGGTTCTGAGGATTAGGATTTAGGATCTTTGGGATTCAGATTTAGGTTCTTTGGGAGCCATTATTCTGCCTGCTACTGGAATGAAAGTCTGTTCATTGGTCTTGGCTCTAAGTAGGCAGTTACTTAAAAACTTTATGTTAATCCAGAAAGTATCCTAAACTGCTAAAATTTACCAAGAACGTAAGTGATGATATAGTAAGAATAGCTACCAATATTTGAGTGCTTGCAATGTGACACACACTGACTGCTAACCTAAGTGAGGTAGGTTCTGTTACACTTTACAATTTTAGGAGATGTAAAATGATGCTTAGAGAATTTTAATGACTTGCCCATGGTCAAACAACTATAGTATATGGCAGAATAGCACTTGCTCTTGGGTTTGTCTGACTCAGGCTTTGAATCAGAATACTTTACTATTTATATTTGGCCCTCAAAGGATAAAATTATAATATCATCTAATGCAATATTAAGAATCTAATTTCTCAGTGATTTCTAGTAAATGCTTGTTTTTAATAAGAAAACTAAGTTATTACTAGAAATAAAAGTTTTCCAAATAGCATTGGAAATGGCTCAATTTCCATTGAACAATTGAGCGTTCTTCAACTGATTAATATTAGTTGGTTGTATATAGTTTCAGTGATCAGTTATCAAACCCTCAATTTAAATAAAAAAGAAAGTTGTGTTGCATGATTAAGTGGAAAAGATATTGCTACCTCAATAATTTGTAGTGCTCTCAGATTGTAAAGAGGAAGGATTTAGTTCACAAGTCATGTTATAGTCTACTTTGTTAATAGATTTTCCAACTACTCCCTAACCAGGATGTATGCTCCAGGAGAATAGGGCTCTTTTTGTCATATTCCTATCTGTGTGTTCAGTACTTAGAACAGTGGTAGCCATGTAATTGATCCACGATAACATTTGCTGAATAAATGGAAATTAATAAATATCTAAGTGAATGAAGCCAGTTATCTGTATGAATGAGGCAGGCTCTGGATACTAGTCAGATGCCAGAATTAGGTCATATAGGTCAATGTAGAATATTCCAGTTTGGTTGACTAAAAACAGACCATGGGTTAATATTATATGACTAATAAAAGGTAGTGGTAACCCTGATAAATTCAATGTATTTTTAAGTTTTTTTTTTTGTTTGTTTTTTTGAGTCAAGTTCTCATTCTGTTGCCCAGGCTGAAGTGCAGTGGCACAATCATGGCTCACTGTAGCCTCAACCACCTGGATTCAGGCTACCCTTCCACCTCAGCCTTCTGAGTAGCTGGGATTACAGGCATAACCCACTACTCCTAGCTAATTTTAGATTTTTTGTAGAAAGGAGGTCTCACTATGTTGCTAAGGCTGGTCTTGAACTCCTGGGCTTGAGCAACCCGCCTGCCGAGGTTTCCCAAAGTACTGGGATTATAGGCATGAAACACCAAGCCAGCCTCAATCCTGTGTATTAGAAATGAGTGGCTCACTTGATACAGGGTATTTGAATCACAGCTTGGTTTTGTTTATTCATTCTTCCATTCAGCAAACATTATTGAGCACTGCACTAGTTACTAGGATTAGAAAATGCATTAAAAGGAAAAAATTCCCTGACTTTCAGAAGCCTTCTGTCTCCTTAGTAAAACAAATGCCTATAAAGATAAAATGTATTGTATTAAATAAAATAATAATGACTCTGTGGGAACACAGAAGAGGGACGCTTAACTTACTATACAAAAGGTACATAAATTGGGGTTAGTCATCTTGAGTTTTGGGGGACATAATTTTAGATTTATGAAAGAGTTGCAAAGACAGGAGAGAGAGAGTTCCCATATACCCTGTATTCGACTCCCTTAATGTTTCATAACATTGCTGTATTTATCAAAACAAAAGAAATTAACATTGGTACCATACTATTAGCTAAACTTCAGACCTTATTTAAATATCACCATCTTGAGTACACCTTTTAGTGCTGAAATGAGATAATGTATGAATGTGCTTTGTAAACAGTAGGCTAATTAGTGGTAGTATAAGAAATGCCATCTGGGTGAGCCGGGGTAGGTCACCGATGGTGAAAGTTGCATTTTCTGGAGGCAACTTTAAACCATCTGACCAGGAGCTCTCTACATTTTAATCTCCTTTCATAACATGATCAATTCCACCCATGAATTTAATTCCTTGTGAACCTGCTATTAAAAGAGAAAAAGATGTTACTGATGTAGTACTTACTGTGTGTTTGACAATATCCTAGTCAAAGTGTGTGATAAAGGTCCCTGACTCGGTGGTACAGGTCCCTGGCTCCCTGACTCCCTCCTGTATAAGGTAAACTGACCTTGCGGATGAAGAGGGTGAGGCTCGTATTGGGTAATGAATTTGGTCAAGCCACAGAGTTTTAGATGGGAAATCTGGAACTGGAACCTGAGCCTGCCTGACTCCAAAACCCTTGTTTTTTCCTTCCAGATGCTGCCTCCTGCGTCATTTTCTTGTACAGCCTCCCAGAATAAGCATTTTCTAGATTAAACTTCTTATTGTGCAAAACTTCATTTCCTTTTTTATTCTAAAACTGCTTGCTTCATGCTTTAGGGGTTTTCCACGAATTGTAGTATTTCATGATTTCCAAAGAATGATTTTGCTTTTTGTAAGATTTTATAACTTTACAGACCCATTGCTTTCCTTCCCGAACTTACTTTTGTCAGTCTTTAGAATTCTATGTTTATTTAGTCTGTTCCATTATATTGACTACCCTTCTCTTTGAACATTTTATTGACTCCTCCTGATGATTTCTGGTTGCTTTCTTTCTCCCCCTTATGGAATGACCAAAGTTATATGCAGTTTTCCAAGTGTTCATTATGTAATTTTTGAGTCATCTGGATTTATATAATCTAATATTTTCTGGCTTTTTTCAGATATTTCTAGATAATGGCAGTTAAATCAGGATTAATACAAATGACTACTTTTTAGAAATAGGGAAGATACCTTTATTTCTCTTTTTAGTTAGATTTTTCACAATTGTATTGAAATCAGTGTGGCAGGAGCTAGTTCCCCTCCTTTTTATGGACAAGATTATTGAGGGTCAGAGTCATTTGGAGTCTGCTTAGTATTGTAGACCAAGCAAGGTTTCCTGCCTCGCCGGCCGTTCTTATTGCTGATAGGGATTATCTCGCTTGAGACAGAAGTGCAGGTTGTTATGTGTAGAGTTTCATAATTTAAATTCATGTACTATAAACGATTAGCAAGAATCTAATTAACATTCTTTGTAAATAAAAACAAACAAAACAAAAGGTATTTCTAGTGGAGTGTTAGTGTCCTTAGGGAATGAAAACCACATGTTGACATACTAAGTAAGCTTCGATTTGGTTTCTTTTGTGTAACCAGTATGAATCTTTGTGCTGAGAAAATGTTATTGCAATCTAGGAACCAGTAGATTGTCTCAAAATGTCTGGGAAGCAGCTCACTTCCACTTTCAAAAGATTTTTTCATAAAAGTGTTTTCTTTTTTTTTTTTGGAATTGTAGTCTCACTCTGTCAACCAGGCTGGAGTGCAGTGGCATGCTCACAGCCACCACAGCCTCCACATGCTGGGCTCAGGCAATCCTTCTGCCTCAGCCTTCCAAGTAGCTGGAACTCCGAGCACATGCATAAATGTATTTTTTATATGAGATAGAAAAAAACCACAAATTTTGGCTCTTTCTTGTTGTGATTTCTTTGTTTGTGTTTTCTGAAACCAAACTAATGGACTCTAATCATGCAGGCTGACTTCGGAGGTCTATAAGGAAAAGCGTAGCAACCTTGTAGCTATGTTTTGTTGGCCACAGACTTAGATTATTTTAGATGATTCATGATGTAGCACACATTTTCTTACTGTCAACAATCTGTTGAATTTGACTTTGGTCATTTTCCACCTCTTCAGCAAATTCGTGTTACTGGGAACCCTAAGATAAGAAGCTCGCCTTCCCTGTTCTTTTCCTGTGGGTTAGAAGTAAAATGATAAGGAGTCAATTGTTAGGTTGTCTGTAAACCTGCTTAATAATGCAAAGAGATACACAAGCTTTAAAGATCTGTAGAAAGTCAAATGTAGGCTGAGCACAGTGGCTTACACCTATAATCCCAGCACTTTGGGAAGCCAAAGTGGGAGAATTGCTTGAGCCCCGGGAGTTGGAGCCCAGCCTGAGCAACATAGCGAGATCCCCTTCCCTACAAAAAATTTAAAAATTAGCCAGGAGTGGTGGCATACACCTGCAGTGCCAGCTTCTCGGGAGGCTGTGGCAGAAGGATTGCCTGAGTCCAGGTGATCAAGGCTGACGTGAGCCATGATCATGCCACTGCACTCCAGCCTGGGTGACAGAGTAAGACTCTGACTTAAAAAAGAAAAGAAGAAGAAGAAGAAAGAGAGAGAGAGATCCTCAGAAAGTCAAATGTGGACCTTACTTAAGGATCCAAATGCAACATTGGTTACTTAAAACTGTAGTAAACCCAGCAGGGAGAAATTTAACTTTGATCTGATAACCTTAGTGAATATAGAAGGCTCCTTTCCATCTGGACATATACATTTTTGTGTCATTCTACTTAATTAGTTATCTGTGGACAAAAAGGAAAAAACAGAAAGCCATGATTACTGTACAAATAACAAAGAAACAGATTTAGAGGTTCTGAAAGGACACATTAATTTCAAAATTAGCACTATTAAACTTTTTTCTTCTGCACAAAAAGGATAAGTTTTAAATGATATGTGAAAAATAGATCTTGGAAAACTAATATCTGTAGATCATTCAGGGACTTTTTCATTTATATGTGTTCATTTAGGTTCATTGCTTAATAGTTTTCACATAGTTGTCATTGTTTATATAACTAATTATGATCAAATGCTAACTCATATTACCTAGGGATTTATTTAGTTTAGAGCATGTAAATAACTCCTTTCAAATGAAAAAAGAGAGTATTAGTAACAGCATTTAATTAAAAATAATTGAACATGAACAAAGAAAAATGGTTATAAAGGTAAATATTAACATGTCAAGATCATGTTAATGTTCCAAAATAAGCAATAAACACATCAGAACAGAAGAAAAACTCATGACAATAAGAAAATAAGTTAAAATATATAAAATTTCTGGTAACTGGATATTTCTCAATTTCTCTGTCTAATTGGCATTTTGGAGATGAATATGTATGTATATATAACACAGGTATGAATAACACATAAGAAAAAACCCCTGCTTTTTGACGATAGAAAAGATCAAATTTATAAGCTTATGCTAAATGAAATTTGCTGCACATCAATTAGGTTATATGGTACCAGATCCATTTTATCCCTGTGAATTGATGGTCTCCAGTGAAGCTGTTGGCCAGACATCTTCTTTATGTCTGAGAGTGAGATGTTCTCATCATTGGGGACAGCTGTGGTGACAGCATTAATTAGGCAGGCTTGTTCAACACTTGCCTTCCAGCTGCTGGCCACTGTACCAAAATTTGCTACAGCATTCACTGTCTCAGTGTATCACCTTTACACCTTGAAAGAACAACATTAATTTGCTAAGACAGTCTTGTTGCTGTATCCTCACATAGGGGTTATCACATTTCAGTGAACACAAGAATGAGATACAGCAGTGTTCACCCTTGTGGCATTTGGCATATGACAAATAGACAACCACATAGTTTAAAAGATTTTTTAAAAATACAACACCAGTGTCAAGTATTTCATCTTGTTTTATTTCCTTATAAATCATTCAAGTAGCTAAGAAAAATCAGCAGTTTCACATGTCTACTTTCTCTCCCAGATTGTCTTTGCACTTGGAATAAGTGCAGAAATAATCTGTCATGTGTATATCCCAGGGTTTGTAAGGAAAAATGTGGTCACTATTGATATATCAATAAGTTAAAATCTTTAGCATATCTGAACTAGAAAAATACAAAGAATAACACAAAAAAATGCATCTTATTATCTAGTGGTTAAGAGCAAGGGCTATACAGTTGGGCTTCCTGGGTTCAGATAATTGGATCTACAATCTACAGCTTGTGACAGCAGATAGGTTACTTTCCCTCTCTGTTTCTGTTTTTTCCTCTGTAAATTGTGAATGATGACAGTAATTCATATTTCTTGGAGTTGTTGTAAAACTTAAAAGAGTTAATGAACATAAAGTTCTTAAAAACACTGCCTGGCACATACTAGGTATTCAAGGTTTAGTTATTATTATTCTAAACGGGTTTGTTGTTGAAAGTACTAATATATACTTTATGTATATTTTGATTGGCACTATATTTAAACATCCACATTTCTAAATTTGTTAGATGGAGGAGATATAGGATCTTAGGGGACTCACATAAAATATATATTTATATTTTATATACCTACTCTTGTATATTATATATACAATACTGAATAAATTATTTATACCATATGTTATATGATATATTGTATTTTGTAGTATGCTATATTATAATATACTAACATACTATATACCATATATTAAATGTATATTATATATATGTGTGTGTGTGTATATATATATATATGTATATATATACATAAAAAGGACTTTATTTTAACTTTATTCCATAGGCTTTGAGAACACATTTATAGTAGTTTTATGATTTTATCTTTACCCCCTAACTGGAACTTGCTCCAGGAATTTGAAATACTAGACAAGGAACTGTGGAACTGTATAGAAAAAGAGGATTACTAATTTCTATAAATAACTAGTTTTAATTTTCAGGGTGAAAAGTTCTTTTACCTAATAAATCTACGTTCATTTCCCCTTATAGAATTTTAGTGTTGTAAATCACCTGTAGACAAAGGTGAAGAGACGATCTGGTTTATATAACTCATTGTAAGATTCAAAACATTACCGTAGTGGCTATAAGAGGGAGTGATCTTTCCTAGATTTTTAGTCTACTGTTCTCCCCTTTTTCTACCTCCACCTCAAACTACAGAGAGATCGTGGTGTGAAAAAGTCAAAGGTCTAAATCTTGGTTCGGTAGCTTGTTAGACTTGTGACATAGAACAGATTCTGGTATAAGCTCCCATTTCCTCATCTGTAAAAGAAAATAATAATATCCACCTTACATGAAATACATACAAGAACTGCTATGGATGAAAGAATTTGACACATAGGGTAACTTTGGGGATATGTAGTGACAACAAAGTTCATTTATCAGTTCTGGGAACAAACTAACATCTTGTAGACTATGGTCAATCAATGGATAAGAGCAACTTTGATGTGAAGGCACAGAAATTTGAGCACAGTGGCTCATACCTGTAATCCCAGAACTTTGGAAGGCTGAGATGGGAGGATCGCTTGAGGCCAGGAGTTTGAGTTCAACATGGACAGCATAGTGAGACTTTGTCTCTACAAAAACATTAACAACAACAACAACAACAAACAAACAAACAAACAAATTTAGCTGGGCATAGTGATGTGATGTGTGCTTGTGGTCCCAACTACTTAGGAGGCTGAGGAAGGAGGATCTGTTGAGCCCAGGAGTTCAAGGTTACAGTATGATTGCACCACTGCATTCCAGCCTAGGCAACAGAGTGAAACCCTGGCTCTTAAAAAAAGAAAAAGAAAGAAAGGAAGGAAGGAAGGAAGGAAGGAAGGAAGGAAGGAAGGAAGGAAGCAAGGAAGGAAGAAAGAGAAAGAAAGAAAGCAAGCAAGCAAGCAAGCAAGCAAGCAAGAAAGAAAGACTTAGGAAATAATGTTAAAATGTATGTACTTCTCTTAGAAATGCAAGAACAGCCTGATTACTCTGGGTGGACACTGAGATAAGATGAAATAAATGAGACAGGAAGAAACATGACTGGGATCTTACCTGAGGCAGGTTCCAAGTTGGGAGTGCTATAGCAGGGATCACCAGGTAAGAGAAATATGGAATTTCAAAGCAAAGAAAATACTACTTATTTGACAATTTTCTAGTTAGATTTACATTTCATTTTCATTAGTATTGTGTGTTACAAAAATAAAAATGTCATAGCCCCTCCCCGGTGACAAATAATAAAAAGTGTCTAGAGAAGAGAGGTGTGGCTTCCGGAGTAATTTTGTACCTTAGTCACTATGTCTCTACTTTATCAGTGTCTTACGGGTTCTCTCTCTTTCTCTCTCTTTGAGTCAGGGGTCCCACTTGGTCATCCAGGCTGGAGTGCAGTGGTACACTCACAGCTCACCACAGCCAGGACTTCCTGGATTCAGGCGATCCTTCTGACTCAGTCTCCCAAGTAGCTGGGACTACAGGCATGTACCACCATGCCTGGCCAACTTTTTGTAGAGGAGAAGTCTCACTATGTTGCTTAGGCTGGTCTTGAACTCCTAAACTCGATACACCCACCTTGGTCTTCCAAAGTGCTGGGATTGCAGGCATAAGCATTTTGTCTGTCTTCTAGGTCTTTTCTCATTCTTTCAGCCAACTTCTGCTGTAGTGGCACCACCTTGGTGAACATTAGAAATAAAGTGCTGAAATGTTGCTGCAAATTTTACTTGTAATGTTGTATAATGACACTTGTGCATGTGTTGTGAAGATTATTCAGCATGCTCCTAAAGGAATCACTCAGTAACTAAACACGTCCTCTCATTGTATGAGTTGGACATGAAATGGCTAAAATGGACTTTCCAGAGTCCAGCTGTCTCCAATCCCCTTTGCGGCACATTCCCAGTGTGTTTACTGGTTAGGTTTAGTTTGCTACCAATGATATACAGAGTCAGACTGAGAATATTTTATAACAAATTACTGAATTTCATAGTGACTTTCTTTCAAATGAAGGTACCTACATGTTGATTGCATTCTCAAAACATCCTTTCTGAAAACACAGAGACAAATAGCAACTCCATTCCAGTTCATAGGGAATTCTAGTTAACCCAAGTCAAGAGCATTCTGTCTGAAGCCTGAGTCAGCTGGAGCACTGAGTAGAGTGAACACAACGTCACTACAGGTGTTTACACATAGTGACCAACACAACGTCACCACAGATGGCAAAGCACGGTGACCTTGGGCAACTCTTAAGATAACTCAACATCCCCCACTTCATCACTAGCAAGGAATTGAAACCTGGGTGTATCCCAAAATACCTTTGCCTCTGGAATGTGCTGCCATTTACACAGTTATATTTACACATTTTAATCGGATTGGACAAATTTTCCCTTTTATAGCCAAATTTGTTGAGTGTAGCTCAGAAGAGAAAACCAGACAGCAGAGCATAAACTTCATCCACTCTGTTGGAGGATCATAATCATCTTCATGAGATAGTGTCATGAGGGAGAAATATGATCAGGGAAGGAGTTTTGGAGACTGCAGTAATTTATCTGCTTCTAACATGACTATTAACAAAAGGACATCCTGCATAAAGGACTGATTAATTGTATTTGTGTGTCTTTCATTAACTAACATAATTGTCAGTCACCAGTTTTCACTGTGGGATCTGCACATATGTGATGGTGAGTTTTTTAAAGTTTGTATGCAGGGGAGACTTCACTCAGATCACAGCTGAAAGCTCACTGTTATCTGATAATATTTTGCAGGTTTCCTGTTTAATTTGTTCAATGTGTTGAGACTCTTAAGATTAACTGCACAAACATGAAGAGTAATGATATGAGTAAGCTTTGCATTGTCAGATCCTTCAGAACCCAGAAATAACAACTTATCTTGTGTCACATGCCATCAGCCTATCTCTGCAGCATACACATGCTAAATTTTGTTTCCTGTTCTTAACAATACAGTACAATATTTGAAATAGCAGCACTGATTATATTTAAAAAATAAAGGCACAGTAGATGATTAAAACAAGAGGATTGCTTAGATGAATGGTTCTTGTTTTTGTGAATTCATTTTGCCCATGTCACAAGTATTTATTTACCCATTAGACTATTGAAATCAGTGAAAATAAATATTTGGACCACCACCACAATTTTTTTGTCCTACACAGTGTGACATATCAGATATATAAAAGTAGACTTTTTAAAGTATACCTAGTATACTTACTTGCTTTGAGTTAGAGTCAGAAGAAGATATTTGTGATCTTTTAAATGGCATAAAAACTTTTAAAGCCTGTAAAAAGAAGTACTATGAAGAAACACATAAAATGTGTGACCTTTTCTGAGAGTTTTTGTGTTTTTATTTTTAAAACTGTTCTTCTTTACACTTGACTGCTACCTCTGTTGATGCATTTATAAGGGTGTGGATATATTCATATTAATGTCAAGCACGTTTGAAATAGATTTGGGCAGAGACAGCTTAAAAATTGCTCTGTCATTAAATTGTTTCAGGGTGTGAACCTACTTTTTCTCTAGAAACATATTGAAAGCAAAATTATAAACTGCGGTAGACCAAATACAATTAAATCATGCTTTAGAGTCTCAGAACATCTCCTGCATTTGAAGCATTAACTTAGCACTGAGATTGGCTTCAACAAATTTTTAATGAACGGTTCATTTACTCTTAGATAAAAATGAAAAGGTAAATAAACATTTTTTGCAGTACTCAGGTAAAAAATTGACCCCAAGTTTAGGAACTTGGTCTTATAAAGTTATACCTGGTAATTTGAAAATACTTGATGTAATAGTTTTTTTTATAAATGAAGTAGATGAAGTTATTTCATGTAAGCCAAATGTCTGAAAAACATGTATTTAAAATGTACTTCACTAACAGCTACTTTTATAATCTTTGATAAGAGAACATTTATTCTATTGAAAATTTTCTCTTTATGAATAGATGGGGAAAAAATCACGCAAACCAAATAGTCATTTGCGTTGTTATGAAGAATCTGTGAAGTATTTAGGGCTACTCTAGTAGTGTGGATATACAAGAAGACAAATAGTGTTGCCAAGTCACATGGGCTCCACCAGGAGTGCATCAGGAAGTTTGGTGCTTTTCTAGAAATTACTCTGACATCAGAACACTAACAGGTTAGGGGTACAGTTATGTGGTTATGTTAACATAACATATTGAAAGCAAAATTATAAACTGCGGTTTAAGTTAATCCCTTAAGAGAGCTATTCCCTAAAAAGCTGGATATCTGCGTGTCATAGAAGTTACCCCTGAAGAACACAGCAGGGACACTAATACAAGTTGACTTTTAAGGATTCAAAGTCAGAGTAGCTGGGAGCTTTTCCACTTTTGATGGATTTGTTACTATGTGCAAGAGAGAGAAACTCAGGCAAGTCAATAGAGGTATACCTGAACCTCATACATCAAGGTCAGCTTAAGGAGTGGATATTTTAGCTGAGAGACCTATATCTGAAAGTCTCTGCTTCATTACCTCACAGATCATCTCCTAGGGTAAGGGGTGTACCATTCTTTGCATATGAACCCCCAAAGGAAAGAATTAGATGTCGATCTGGCAATCAGTTTCCTTCCATCAAAGGACCCAGTGAGATTGGAGCCCTAAAGTCATGGTTGTGAAGTTGAGCCATAAAAGATTTCAGTGCAATACCAATCACAGAATTTAAATGACTTAAGTGAATTTAAGTGACTTACATTATTAATTAATTAAATTTAAGTTGTAAATTATTAACTCAAATATTTGCAATAATTTTCTTCATGAGTGCAAATTTAACTGAGACTTAAAAAGTAATTAATGAAACCTGGGTCTTTTATTAAATAGCAGAAAGACCAGATAAGAATGGTAAGAAAACAGAGAAAGGCTTCCTTCTGTTTTCTTTCTCTGTGTATGTGTTTGTATGTGTATGTATATATGTAATTTCTATTTGCTAAATCATCTGAATTTTAATTGAAGACATCATGACATTTCACCCCTAAATACTTCAGTAGACACCTAAGAACAAGTAGATTCTTCTGCCTAATCACAATGCAATAGTCACATTTGAGAAATTTAATTTCGATATGGTGTTTTAATTCAGATTTTCTCAATAGTTCCAATAATGCCCTTTTATGGCTATTTTTCATCTGAAGCAGGATCTAATCAATAGCTGTATGCTGCACTTACTCGTCATGTCTCTTCAGTCTCCTTTAATCTAAATCAGTTTCACAGTCTTTTGTCATTCATGACATTAACATTTTAAAAGCCTAGACCTGTTATTTTGTAGAGTATCCCTCAATGTGAATTTGTCTTATTGTCTCCTCATGTTTAAAATCAAGATTCTTAATTAAGTAATAAATAAATGAAGAGAGGAGGGCAAGGGGAAAAGAGAGAAAAAAGAGGAAATCAGAGAAAAGAGAGAGCAAGAGATGCAAACTGATTTCATGATAAAATGTTAATTCAAATTTAAGGAAAAAAAGTCTTGTAGATTTATGTTCAGACTCTATTGATATGCAAATGTATGGAGTAGTGAGTGAGAAGACACGCTGCTTGCAAGAGTTAAGGGTATCTAAAATATAGTTGACCCTTCAAACACGAGGATTTAGGGTGCTAACCGCTTTCATGGTTGAAAATTTGAGTATAAATTTTGACTCCCCAGACACTTTTACTGATAACATAAAAACTCGATATTTTGTATGTCACATGTATTATTTACTGAATTCTTACAATAAAGTAAGCTAGAAAAAATAATTAAGAAAGTAATAAGGAAGATAAACTATATTTAATACTTATTAAGTGGAAGTGAATCATCATAAAGGTCTTCATCCTCCCTCCTCCCTGTTTTGCTGCAAAGGCTAGGGAGGAGGAGGAGAAAAAGGAGTGGTCTTTGCTATCCCAGGGGTGGCATAGACAGGGAAAAAAATCTGCATGAACCCATGTATTTCAAACCCATTATTCAAAGGTCAGCTGCACCGTGTTTAGGTCATTTTGCTTAGCAGCAAGGGAATAAACCTTGAGTTTTGGTTATATTCCAAGTTAAATGTAAAATCCAGTGGGGGAGGAGAAATTCAAACTATTTATTTTAGTGAATGCATAAAATAATAAGGGAATCTGTTAATATTTACAAACCAGTTTTTTGGGCGAGTGCCATTTAGCTCCAGCAAATTTGTTTCTCTAAAACCCTTAACCAGACTCACAAAATTAAAAATTATTTTAAGTAGTTAATAGAAATATATAGACACTTTTCCAGGTAGAGGAGAATTTAGTCTGTTTTTAAAAACTTGCAAAACAGAGATTCACGAACCACATTTTTAAAAGACTTCTATGAAAGCTTTTCAGAAAACAAATCTTATTTTTAAAGTGTCAAAAAGAAAAAATAACAACAAAATCATCAGGTATCAAAGGTTCAGAACAGCTGAAATAAGTTTTCTGACTTGCCAGTGTGTGTACCATACTAAATGCCTGCTCCTTCACCTCATCTCCCAGTCACCAAATAAATAAAAGGGGAATATGTAATCGTAGGAGTACTGCTAAAAAAAATCCAGCGTTCAGTAGTTTTGGCTGTAATTGATAGGAACCTTCATATGCTCATGCCTGACATTTTTTGAATTTACTTGCTAAGGGCAGAGTTGTAGAAAAACAAATACAGTGCCCTGAGTAGGAAAGGTACTCCATTTCCTGTTCATGTCCTAGGTGGCCCTGATTGCTGTCCTTGGAGTCTTGGTCTTCTTACCCAGTGATTAATTATGCACTGAATCAGTGAGGTACAGACTCATTTGCCTGGGTTTATTTTCTGGGACTTCCTGTTAATTTCTGAATTGGGAAAGAAGCAGGCTTTGTTGCTGGCTTTTCCAAGACTCAGTGGAAACTGGGCTTTGTTGAGATCTCAGGTTCTGTGTGATGTTGATTAATAAGTGACATTGTGTGTGCAGAGGAAAATCCATTCACCTATGCTTTTATTTTAAAATTTTATTATTATTATTATTTATTTATTTTTTGACTAGGAGTCTCACTCTGTTGCTCAGGCTGGAGTGCAGTGGCACACTCATGGCCACCGCAGCCTGGACCTGGTGGGTTCAGGTGATCCTTCTGCCTCAGCCTTCCAAGTAGCTGGAACTACAGGCAGGCACCACCACGTCTGGCTAAATTTTTGATTTCTTGTAGAGACAAGGTCTCACCAAGTTGCCCAGGCTAGTCTCGAACTCCTGGACTCAGGTAATTCTCTCACCTCGGCCTCCCAAAGTGCTCGGATTACAGACTTGAGCCACCTCACCCGGCCAAAACATTATTATTAAAAAATCAGACATATGAGGGGAGAACCAAAAAAATGGAATTAATTTTTTTAAAAATATGTATTTATTTGTAAATGTTTAAACTTCAATCACCTTCAAAGTACTCTTCGTTTGATGCAATACACCTATTGAAATGTTTTTTCCATTGCTCAAAATAGTTTTTGAACTCGTCAGTGTTGCTACCTTTTTTAGTGCTTCTGCTGTTTTTTGTTTCACTTTTTCCATATTGGCAAAACGTTTCCCTTTTTTCATATGAGAAACAAACAAAAAAGTTGCTTGGGGTGGGATTGGGTGAATAATGAGGGTGGGGCATAGGGATCATGCTGTCTCTGATCGAAAACTACTGAACACTCAGTGCAGTGTGGGCAGGTGCATTGTCATGGTGGAATAATCAGTTACCTGTTTGCCACAACTCGAGATGTTTCTTCTGCAAATCATGACACAACCTTCTCAAAACTTCCAGATAAAAACTTTGGTTGACTGATCCAAAGGAACAAATTCTGAGTGTACTACAAGGGACCTGCCCTTCAAAAGATAATTCTTGGATTTTTTGAGTTCCTCCCTCATACTATATAGGATTGCATAACAAACCACTAGTTGCGATTGCCCAACTTCCATAGTTATCAACTTCTTGGTATTTTTTTTCATCTTTATGCCTTGCCATTTCCCGCCACAATATTATTTTGAATCAAATCTCAGATATTATAACATTATCTATAAATATTTCAGTAGATATTTCTAAAGGAGTCTTGCTTAAAATAAGAATGGCATATAGGTGTATAATGTACTCTATAAGTTAATGCATAATTTCGGTACTTAGTCTCTGGTGAGAAGATTAAGATACGATAAATTCAATGAAACTGATAATTGATGTGAGTGTAGTTGTTACTTTTGATGGTCATTCATTGTGTATGGGATAGCAACTGTGTAGGTCCAATCAAAGAGCAATATTGCTAAAGAATTACTTTCTTTAAAATAAAGGAGCCATTGTTAAGATTTATGAGTTTTCTCTGTTCTTTGGGCCACTTCTGATTATGGGATAGTAAAATGAGCCTTAACTTTGAGTCTCCACAAACTTTGTAACCATGGGTAAAGTCAGCCATTTGCTTATTTATGAAATTAAACCGCCTAATTTAAAAAATGAGTGTGACACTTCCTGCACCTATTCACAGAATTGTGATAAACTGATTTGGGGAGTGAATATACTTTGAAATAATGACCTGGCTACATATTCTCCCTTAGCACAGGCTTTTGGTTCTTTGAAATTGCCAGTATTCAGGATTATTAATGGCGTCAGAGACTCCAAAGATTGTGGAAATAACTATCTATAATTTTTTTTTTTTTTTGAGTTGGAGTCGCCCAGGCTGGAATGGAGTGGCATGCTCATGGCCACTGCAGCCTCGACCTACTGGGTTCAGGTGATCCTTTAGCACCAGCCTTCCAAGTAGCTGGAACTACAGGCATGCACCACCATGCCCGGCTAATTTTTTGATTTAGTGTAGAGATGAGTCTCGCCAAGTTGCCCAGGCTGGTCTTGAACCCATGGGATTAGGCAATCCTCTCACCTCAGCATCCCAAAGTGCTGGAATTAAAGGCATGAGCCACTGCGCCCAGCTGGTATACTTTTTTTAAAAATAGGAATAACTTTCTAGTCCATGGTTTTGTTTTGTTTGTTCTAAGTGTGTTTTCTTTGGGAACTTTGCTTTTCTCCAAGTTGAGATCCTCACTGGCTCACCCATTAAACAATTTTTTTTTCTCTTGGTTAATAAAATCTTTGCAATGGTGCATTGATTAGGCTAACCCCAAATAAATACATTTATCTTTGAAAGATCGCCTGGTGATCATAACTTTTCTCCTTCTCTTTTGGTTTTTTTTAGCCTTGCCTCCCCGATTGAAAGAAATGAAAAGCCAGGAATCTGCTGCAGGCTCCAAACTAGTCCTTCGGTGTGAAACCAGTTCTGAATACTCCTCTCTCAGATTCAAGTGGTTCAAGAATGGGAATGAGTTAAACCGAAAAAATAAACCACAAAACATCAAGATACAAAAAAAGCCAGGGTAAGTATAATGCATATGATAAGACAGGTCACACCTAGCAATAGAGTGATATAAAATATAAAAATTATTTAGGCCCTAACAAGTGAACTCACTATCAAAAAACATGATACACAGTGCTTATGTTACCATATAGCAAAGAATTAGAGTTTCTGATTCTTACAACGTTTGGATGAAGAAAGGAAAGGACGAATGGAGAAACAAATGCAGGAAGTTGGGGGAGATGGAAAAAAGGATTAGTGGTGATACTGGCATAGTAACAGATCCTAAAATTCCATTTCTTCAAAATAAGTTAAATGCTGGTCAGACACCAATGCCTTACACAATCAAAATCCTGACTTCATTATAAAACTCATTCAATACCTAGATTTATGGAAAGAGTTGGAATGTCATCAATAAAAAGTGAACTATTTTTGAACAAGTGGTTAATACATATAATCATATATAATAAGAATTTTTAACCAACAATTCTATTAAAGGAAAACAGCACTATGGCAGATTTTAAAATTAGATAATCTTAGATAAAAAGAATCTTAAATGTTTCTACCCTCCTTGAGGACATGCATATTTGGAAGGGCTTCATGTGATTCCTATAACATCTTGCTGATGTGCTATATCTATCTATAACTACTCTAAAATATTACACCTTTATTTTCGCTACGCTCTTCATTTGTATTTATTTCCTTATTTAAGAATTGTTTCTTCTAGTACCATAGTTTAAAATTAGAGAAGAGCTAAGTACATTGGATTTTGGCTTCTAAGCAGTTCTTTAATCAGTGTGACATGTGTCACAGTGGTTCCAAACTCAAAGATGACATTTTTTCACTCATTCCTCAGAGGATTCCAGCAAAACCCTAGGTATGATAACAGAAGCAACAGCAGAAGGATCTTCTACACTTTGATTTTACAGGACATTTACCCAAAAGTTGTCACGTTAGTGAGCAAGTGAGAACAAGTGATTATAATGAGAATTTAATTTAATTGCATCAAAGTGTTTAATTGCTTTGATCACTTCAATTAGGAATTTTTCTTAGTTTCTATGGTTTTTATTCACCACACTGCTTATCTTGTTACTGATTGTGTCAGCAGATCTGTTGATTTGAAAGAGTAATATAGCATGAGAAAAAGGATGGTGTCACTTTCTGCAGCAGGTGGTACTTCAAATATACAAAATAGAATACTTTAAAGAGATATCGTGTTTTTATATTTAATCTTACTTTTCTTCTTCATTTTTTACAACATTCTGATATATAGTAAGGGTTGTTGAATAGTAACACATGGTGACTATCTAATTTTGCAGATTAAGAAATCGAGGGTCAAAAATGTATTATGCTTTGCCTTGAGACACAACTAGTAAGAAACTCAGTGATAACACAAATCAATTTCTTGCATTCTTTCTTTAAAAATGGAAAACATTCGTGTTTAATAACCTGCATGAATGTGGGGAGGAGGAGATATAGTGAATGAATTGACAAGATAAGTATGATTCTTATAAAAAGTTTAACAAGAAAAATACTTTCAGATATTTAATTGAATAGATTTTAGGTTTTGTTTTGCAACAGATAAAGTAGAAAAAATGAAGTTATCTGCCAACGGAGAGTAACATCTCGGCAGGGTGTGGTAACTCACACCTGTAATCCCAGCATGCTGGGAGGCCAAGGCAGGAGGATTGCTTGAACCCAGGTGTTCGAGAGCAGCCTAGGCAACATAGCGAGATCTCATCTCTACAAAAAATGCAAAAATTAGCCAGACATGGTAGCATGCACCTAATGCGCCCATTGTCCCAGCTACTCAGGAGGCTGAGGTGGGAGGATCACCTGAATCCATGAGGTTGAGGCTGCAATAAGCTGGGATTATGCCGCCACCGCACTACAGCCAGGGAGACAGAGTGAGACCCTGTCTCCCGCACCCATCCCTCAAAAAAAGAGAGAGAAAGAAAGAAAGAGACAAGCATCTCATTTATTTCCATGCAGCTGTCAAATATCAGTAATATTTAAGTTCCCATGAGAAGCATTAGCTGAGTGTGGAGAAATCAAAGAGGTTTAGGGCATCATTGCTGTACTGGGGTGGGGGGATATTTGAGCGTATAGAAAGAATCTAGTTCAGTCTTATATAAAACATAGGAATTCCAGATTTTATGTGCTGAAACACTATGAGAGCTGGGGAGGAGGAAGGGAAGGAGGTGAGGTTCATCTAGGCTGAAGACTGCAAATATTCAGTCTAATGATACCTGGGAGAAGCAAATGAAGTTGGGTAGATAAAATGAAAAAAGGAATTTTAAAAAATTGAGCTGACTAGAATGAATAAGCTTCAGAAAGGACAGATGTATACTTAAAGAGGTAATTTGTTACATGACTTGGATGACATATAAAAGTATCATTAGTATTCAGAAAGGCATTTTCATATTGGCTTCATAGGTTCAGACAGCTAAGAGCACTGTCTACATATTAATAAAATCCCATTATACCAGAAAGGCCAGTAGTCAGAAATTACTTCTCTTAAACAGTAGCCATGCTGGAAAGAATTAAATGAGGAAAAAAGCATTCAAATTATGTGACTACAAATTGCTCTCAGCAAAAACACTTAACATATTTGATATGAACATAAGACATACTTTATGTAGTGTGGACAGCTACCTGATAAGTGATCAGCTTACTAGTTTTCAGAATTAGGAATATTGTTGTTTTTGCTGTTATATGTTTTTATTTAAAAAATAGTGCTGTTAGATTTTTTTAAGGTTAAAGAGTCTGCCTGCATCTAAATTTAATTAGCATTTGCAAGGTGTGTTATTATTTCAATTTATCCTATAAATATAAATAGAATGAATGCTATACCCATTTAAAAACTTAATATATGTGTTTTGTTTTATAAAGTAAGAACACAGGACTCAGGCATGGGTAATGTCTTTAATTTAAAAAATCTTATTTTTCAGATTCATCTATATATTAACAATTTTCCATAAACTCGATATTTAGACTATAAGTGTTTTCAGTGGTTAGATGTTACTTGACTTAATCTTTATCTTAGGCTCTTATCAAGCAAGCAGAGGTGAATTTTAGTTTCAGGTTTAGAATTTTCCTGGGATTCTCTTCATTTACGCAAAACAATGACTCCCAATCTTTAGTCTAGACATCTTTCTCACATTTTATAATCTAGATTGCACATAGCAGCCAGAATTTCCTTTTAATCCCTTAGTGTCATAAAAATATTTCACAGCAGTATGCGATTTCTAGTATTTTGTAAACTCTTATCCTTTTTTTACCCATTCTCCTACTAATAAACTACATTCCTACATGTTCTTCCTATGATTTTGAATTCCCATTTGAACCTTTGTTTGTTTTATTTGACTGAGCTATGTGTGGGACCAATTAAAAGAAATAGATACTGCCCTCGTGTTATGTGTCTGCATATTCCTTTGTTCTTGTTTTCTTTGCATGGTGGATGATTTTGATCAAGAAAATTGATTAAAGAGCTTGGAGTGTTACAGATTCATATTTTGGGAGCTTTCAGATTGACCTCATTTGAATATCTGGTCTATATTCACCTTATGAGATGCTGACTACCTATTTTTTGTATATTTCACACACTTTTGGATGCCCTTAATTTTACTTAGGCTCTTTATTTAGCTCTCACATGAATTAATTTTTTTAATTGGCTCTAATTGGTTTGTTCACATTCAAAAAATTTTAAACACTGCTTCTCCTGTTGTCAGTGGTTGTCATTTTATATGTGTCAATAATGGAAGAAGTTTACGCACATTCCTGTCTCTTATTAGCAGAGCAACTCTGGCAGATCACTTGCACTTTTTGTGTGAGGAAATCTCAATTTGTTCACATAGAAAATGGGAACACCGAATGATCCTTTCATACGGTTTGTAGAAGACATTTGGTATAGTTCCTGGTTTTGTTGGTTCTCCCTGGTTCTCTTTCTTCTGAAAAAAAAAAAAGTCCCTCTTTCCATTGGGCGTGGTGGTGGATTCCTACAGTCCCAACTACTTGGGAGGCTGAGACTGGAGGAGTGCTTGAGCCCAAGAGTTCAAGATCAGCCTAGGCAACGTAGTAAAACCTCATCTCCATATTTAAAAAAAGAAAAGATGAAGAAGTTTGTCTTTCCCTTCTTTGTCCTTCTCACAATTAGCAGTTTTACACTATCTGAAGCAGTATTGAACCCACACATACAAGCACAGTCATTCTGAGTCCTCAAAGGAGAAAAAAATGTATACACTGAGGAGATCTCCCCCATATGCATTTAAGTTGCCTTAACCTGTAAACTATGATAGAAAAATCAAGTTGAGTAAGAAAAACTAAACAATAGCTCAAATCTCGAATTCATCTTGTAAGTGAGCACTTACTAAAAAAATACAATGTGCTTTTTGATATTAAAAAAAGAAAAAGAAATTAATATTCAGAATTTTCATCAAATTAGTTTGTATTAATCTATCTTTGTATTGTATTGCTTTTTTTATTCCAAAAGTAATGGGTGCTTATTATAAAAATGCAAATATTTCAGGAATGTAGAATGTAATTACTTTAATAATAGCTAACACTGTGAGCTTACTATATTGCAAACATTGTCTTAAACACTTAACATGAATTAACTAAATGAGTAAATAAAAATCCATTCGTGCACCAGCCATTCCTCAGTTCCTCTGAAAACTCATCAATTAAAGAGCAAAATATTTATGAGTAGAAAGGAATTCAACGATTTTTCCAAGTTAATTTCCTTCTTATAGACAGTTTAGGACAAGACTCTTTTATCCATACTTATCAAAGTCACAAATCTTTTTGCAATATATGATTTTTGACTCTTACTACACTCTTACTACATTCTGTCCCTACTCTAAAATACAGGATTGAAGAATCTCATAGTTAAATGTACCTTTAGAGTTCAGAGAGGCCTTAATGATCATCTAAATTATTGATTTTCTAATCATGTCTTTTGGAAAATCCTAAGTTTCTACTGAATTACAGAAAGGGTTACCAATCACTTTGACCTGAACACTTTCTCTATGATATTTTTGAATAGGAGACTCTGATTTAAACTTTCATTTTAAAACAGGATTCTGTTGCAAAAATAATTGAAACCACTGGTCTAATTTAATCCTTTTCTGCATAGAGATATTCTTGTAAGAATAGAGATATTCTTGTAAGAATATGCTTGGCAGGTGGCTATCCAGACTTGAGTCTTTCCAAAAAGAAAACCTCACTATTTCATGAAACATACTATACATTTTTGAATGCTCAAAAAGTTCTTCCTTATAATATCATCTAAATATGCCTTCCTTCTCTTGTAAGACTTAGTTTTACAAGACTTAGCAACCCCAAATAATTTTCTTTTCCACATAACAGCCAGGAAATATATTTAAATAGCTATCCATATTTCATTCATAGTTGCCTGCCATTGAGACCTCTGTTTCTTTAACACATTCCTCTCTGGTGATAAGATTTCAAGGCCCTGTTCATTTCTGATCACCCTCTTCTAAAGTCCTCTAATTACTGTTATTTCTCATCAAATGTCCCTCCAAAGCATAATTTAGTATTCTAGGTGTGATTCAGCTGATGAGTGATGTAGTAGGACTTTTATCTAATTTGATTTATGCTCTGTTTTAATATTAATTTAGTTAAAGAGTGCATACATTTCTTTCTTTTTTTTTAAATAGTTTTTTTAAATGGGTTAATGTCAACTGTGTGACTAATTGAAATCCTCTTTTTACTCATATTGTATTCAAGGCATATTTCTCCCCCTTTTATTCCTGACAATGATTTTTGAACCTGAATGTATTTACTATGCTTATCTTGATTCAATTGACTCTTAGTCTCTGCCCATTGATGTTCTGTTCTAGAATTCCTAAGGGTGTTCTCCACAGAAAGGACTTCATGGTCACATGTCATGCCTGTCTTAGAAAGACACAGTATAGATTTGCACAAAAACCACTGAGAAATTCTGTTGTAAAGAAACCTATTTAACTTTGTTTAGTGTGATATCTACTTTAGCATAGAACATTTTTTTTCCTCTCTCGCATGCTCTCTCTCTCAAAGCAAAACATTTGATTACATTACTAGGAATAGTATTCCAGGAAATATTGCCCAGGCTTATTAGGAGAACTTTGATTTTAAGAATGATCCTTTTTGAACCGGGCTCGGTGGCTCAGCCTGTAATCCCGCGCCTTTGGGAGGCTGAGGTGAGTGGATTGCCTGAGCCCGCGGGTTCGAGACCCGCCTGGGCAGCGAGACCTCATCTCTACAATAAATCAAAAAGTCAGCTGGGCGTGGTAGCGCATGCCTGTAATTCTGGCTAATCGGAAGGCTGAGGTGGAAGGATCACAGGAGCCCAGCAGGCGAGGCTGCGGGGGCCGGAAGCGGCCACTGCACTCCAGTCTGGGCAACAGAGTGAGACTCCAACTCAAAAAAAAAAAAAAAGAATGATCCTTTTAAGGCTATGTTAATGGTAAATTTGATTACCATGTTTCTTATAGTTCCATCCAATTCAGTAGTTAAAATATTAATTGCACAGGGTCAAGACAGAGGTCTTTACATACAAATAGGATTGTTCCTAGATTTTATAAATAGGAAAAAAGGCTGTTCTTCAGGGTATTGTAATAACCTTGGAGTTGTACATTCTTGAGATGTAATAATCATGTCTCAGAATTCGGAGACTTAAGAAAAGTTCTTGTTTTCTTATTTTAGGAATTTACTCTTTCTCTGGTGTTGTAAATCAGGATATTCTTTCCCAATCTGATATTCTTCATGATTTATCTTTTATTATTAGTGGTTTCATAGACATACATGAAAAATTATTTCAGCAAACTATGCTAAACATTGTGCTGGAAAACCTTATGGTACTATTTATCCCATTGTTTCTCACTATTCTTCAAAGGTGTCATGAAGAAAGCTTATTATGTATGGACAAAGTGTATAAATAGCTGATAATCTATTACAAATTATGCAGTTTTAAAAAAAGTAGGGACAGGCTCTCACAATATTGTCCAGACTGATCTCAACACTCTGGGGTCAAGTGATCCTCCCACATTGGCCTCCCAAAGAGCTGGAATTATAGATATGAGCCACCATGCCCAGCCTGTTTATATAGTATTTGAATAATCCAAAATATGGGTTAAAAGTTAATAGAACAGACAAAGAGTGATATCTGGTGTATTTTGATAATTTTAAAAGTTGTTATATTTTATTATTGAACAGTTTCTACTTGCAAAAGATGCTTGCCTTCAAAATGGTCTATTTTGTTTTATAGGAATATACTTCAGAGAAACTTTTCTATGTATAACTTCTTTGATTAATGTGTATAACTCTTAAATGACCCTTGGTGGTCCCTTATTACATAGGTAAACAAGCCTATTATGATATTAGTTTCACTTTTTGTCAACTTGGTCCTATGGACCATTATTTTCAGAAAACATTAGCAAGTATGTCATGTGAATGAACAGAATTTCATGGTCAAGTACATTTGAGAGAAACTAGATAATATATCCCCTTCTTGGTGAGTCAGAGCATATGAGAATATTAAAGGCCCTGGGATATTCTGTGGGATTTAAAATAATAAAAAAATCTGTCTTTGTTTAACCTACTGTTTTTCAAATTTATTTGAATATAAAGCACTTTTTTGTTTTGTTTTCTCAAGTTTACCACTTGACCAAATTTTTTTGAAAACAAAACACTTTGTTTTGTTTCCTAAGGTTTACCTGTAGATGTTATTGTGAGTCATGACTAGTGAAATTAGTTTTTCAGTCCACATATTCATTTGACTATCATTGTCTTGGTCTGCACTACTTCATTTGGCCTGTGCCCTCTTATTATCACATCTTCCAGCATTAGGAATGTTGGAGCCAGCATTAGGAACGTTGGGTCCTGCTGTGTGCTCAAGTGGGAATCTCCAAATATTTTCTTCATTTATTCACACATTCATTCAGCAATGTTTGAGGACACACCGAGGACAAAGCAGTGATGTATGTTCCATGAGGATACCGATAAGTTTAATAAGTGTATATTATGGACTTACCACTCTGAAGTATATGTCCTAGGTTGAGAGATGAGACATTGTGAAAGAATGTTAATGTTAATAAAAAGAGGATCATAGGCTGGGCTCAGTGGCTCATGCCTATAATCCCAGTGACTCAGGAGGCTAAGGTGAGAGGATCGCTTGAGCCGAGGAATTGGAGGTTGCATTGAGCTATGCCACAGCCCTTCGGCCTAGGTGACAGACTAAAACCCTGTCTCTTAAAAAAAAAACAAGGATCTTGAGAGAGGTACTCACGGCTTTTAGACAAGTAAGAGAATAGCTCCAGCTATATGATCGTTAAAGACTCAATGCAGCTATTAGCACCTGAGAAGCCTCTGAAAGGTCAGCTGAGATTTTGATGAGTGGAAATGTGAGGTCCCCATTGTAGAAGGAAGAAATGACACTAACAAAAGCACAGAAATGGAAGACCAGAAGGCTTATCTGCGGAACTTCAGGTGATTCAATCTGATAGACTGGAGGAATATAGTAGGAATTAAATTTGGAACAATTGATCTTACTTGATTAATAATATTGTATGTCAAGAAGATATAAATACCAGAGAATTCACTAAAAAATGAGCAAAGTATAGTATGGGAGATTTGCAACCAGAGGGATTGTTGTCTTTTTTCCTGCCTTGTTTTCTCCCTGTTGTCCTCCACTTAAAAGACCAGAAAGTAATAGTTACCAGTTACCAGTCTAGAGCATTAGATAGTTGTTTTTTTCTTGTTATGTTGCCAAGGCTGAAGTGCAGTGGCTATCCACAAGTGTGATCATAGAGCAGTGTAACCTCAAATTTTTGACCTCAAGCAATACTCCCACCTCAGCCTCCTGAGTAGCTGGGACTAGAGGTGTGCACTACCATGCCTAGCTTTAGAAGGGTGCACTACCATGCCTAGCTTTAGAAGCTTTAGAAGGGTTCTTTAGAAAGACTTTAGTGAACTTTGAATCAGTTCCAGTTGTTCTGAGTTTTGTATCCTGGAGACTATTTAAATTATAGGTATGTACACTAGTAAAATACAAATGCAAATCACAATGCTGCTCATGTTAAAAAAATTGGTGAATATTGATTTAATCTTCAGAGTTTTATAAAAGTGTGTGATATTGTTGTACAAATATTTATTTCAGTATAAAGAACATCTTATGTGGTACTATGCTCCTAGCAATGAGAATTTTAAGGAAAGAAAAATTTCTCTTGGAAACAATAAATTCTCTTCATTCAAAAGTAACGTTATTCTTGATGTTACTCTTCTGAGAAGTGTGCAGTATTTTTATCTATTCTGACCTTCGTTAAGTGTCTGTCCTTACCAGACTTCTAAGAAATGATTTTATACATTTTTCTCTTCCTACTCTCTGATGGCTGGTGATGACACTTAGATGTAAAGAGGAAGAAAAATTTACCCATTGATTTTAAAAGTCTAAAATATAGTGTGGTTAGTGGTGGTGGTAGAGGAGTAAAAAAGAAAATTTAGAGAAGGCTTCCTTTAAATTACTGAATTGATTGATAAAATTAAGATGCTATAAATCATATCATTTAAATACGATGAATTACACTTTTACTCTAGGTAAAATAACGCAATTGAATCATTATAATAGCAAGTTGTGTTTTAACATGATATATGTAGGGTGGGGAGGGGGAGTTTGAGAACTCTGAAACTATACAAAAATATATTTTGATACTTATTGGATTTTTGTGTTATATACTGATACCACTCTGGTCCTGCTATTATAGGAAGTCAGAACTTCGCATTAACAAAGCATCACTGGCTGATTCTGGAGAGTATATGTGCAAAGTGATCAGCAAATTAGGAAATGACAGTGCCTCTGCCAACATCACCATCGTGGACTCAAATGGTAAGAGATACCTACTGCATTCCATTCCTCAATCTCTAAGAGGAGTAATCAAGACATGTGGTAAGACTTGTAATAGACTGGTGTGTTAAATCTCATTGTGAAATCATTAAAAACACGGAAAGAAAACTAAACATTTCAAGGAACTTGTGTGTCCCTCATAAAGCTCTTTACTCTATGAGAGGATATAGACCTCAAATATCTAAAGGTTAAAAAAGAATCGGTTGCTAAAAGAGAGTATCTCACCCCCTCTAGGACAGTCAGTTATTTGTCTCTACTAACAGAATACAGTTATATTATATGTATATTACATATGTATACATATAGATACTCTCTATGAATGTGTGTACATTGTGTTTGTGTGTATATACAAAATATAGATCAGAATATATGTATATTACATATATATACACATATATATGCTATATATGAATATGTGTACATTATGTTTGTGTGTATATACAAAATATAGTCCTGACTTAGTCCTGGAAATTTTTATTCCTATTTATATTTTTAAGTGATTATATCTGGTTCTAGGTAATAGAAAGTTGGGCCTATTTTTTAGACCTATTAATTTTTAAATTAATTGAGTCTTAGAGGCAATGAATTTCGGTATCTATATGCCTCAGTGTTCCTCAGACAATGCCAGGGCATATTTGTTACACAAATGAATTACTTTGAGGTAGAAAGTGCCACCTGCCCACCCTCTAACTTCTCTGAGTTATTTCGGGTAAGTCAAAGAACTGCAGTGAATGGCTTTCTGTTTCATAATACCTCAATATGCCACAATTTGATGTAGTCATCTTTAGGAACTGATGATGACCTAGCAATGCTTGTTTAAATTTCTCAGAATAATCAAATGCTATTTCAAAGCCTCTGATGCTTCTTTTCCTTTTGGGATTATGACACTGAACTATTGCCTTTGCAAAGTCTGTCGTCTGTTTTAAAACTAAGCCTAATTGCGAGGCTTCTGGGTAGGAGACGAAAGTGTGCATTTCAAGGACATGATCTCTTAACATAAGAAGATAAAGATGCCAGGCTAGCACGGAAGACTTTAAGGTTAAAAGTGACTTTAAGGGTTAATTCCAACAAAGATTGATACAGTTTTTGCCATTTGATCCATGTGTAATATAACAGGATAGGGAGAAGGAGTGAGATAAAAGTATGGGAACAGGGCTGAGAAAATCCAGGTTAATACCTAGTCCTTTTTGGACATCTCAACGATCTGCTCTAGCAGTGTAATCAGTTTATTACTTTCATTTTAAATATCTCTCTCCACAGAGAGTAATGGAGAACAGTGAAAAGTAGTTTCCATTAGGGGATGCTTTTTTATTTCAGTTTAAAATGTAAAAGCCATTTAAAATTTATATGGGTAAATATAACATCACTTTATTTTTTTAATCAGCACAGGTTAAGCAATATTACTTTGTAGTATTACTGTACCCCATTTGGAATTTTGTAGGATGGCATGTGAAATAAAAATTTAAAAATTAACTTCAGTGATTTCTTCTTAACTTTCTACTATAACCATGTTGTTTCTCCTCAGTTTGTCACTGGCTTGATTCAATGTGTCTCCTCATAGTTAATGCTATTGAATTATGATTTTTGACACTTGGGTTAGATTTGTATAGCTATGCATACCATAAAGTCCCAGGAAAATAAAATTATGTTAGTGTCATGGTCTCACTTAGTGCTTAAGGTAGTATTATACTGATTATTCCATAGTTTTTGATTTACAAGATTTAATAGTGAATTATTTACCATTATATTACTCCTGGCTAAAACCCATAGGGTTCCTTTTTGATTTAATTTTTGGGTAGGTACTGAAAAGTTTGTAATAACAGCTTTTCACATTTCTCTTACAGTTGAGGCATCCAATTCATTTATTCCTATTCTTTCAGATCTTGGTCTAGTGCTCATATTTGTATATGCAGTACTGACAAGGTATAGTGTAAATAAATGAAAACTGAAGCACTTTTGATGAGTCTTTTATATCTGGCAAGAATAGAGATAATTTCTTGGAATATTGTAAATTAATACTTCTTAAACCACTAGCTAAAATTCTTTCCGGAACAAATTCTAATTGGCTTATTTAAAGCATCTGAGAAGGAGAATAAATAATTTCACAGTGCAAGGTAGTCTTGTTTTTATTTTCCTCTTGGAATGTTAGGATTAGACCTTCCTTATCCAGCCTTCTCATTGTACTCAAAAAGAAATGGAAGACTTAGAATAGAAAACAGACTCATTCAGGATCACAAAGATATTTAGTAGCAAAAGAGGGCTTGAACCTGTGTTTCTCTAGTACAGCACAATTCTCTCTATATTTGTGTGTTGGCAAGTAATCAGTTAAGGGAGATTCTTTTTCTTTCTTTTTTAAGGATCTCACTGTGCCACCCAGGCTGGAGTGCAGTGGCACACTCACGGCCACCACAACCTAGACCTGGGTTCAGGTGATCCTTCCACTTCAGCCTTCCAAGTAGCTGGAACTACAAGCATGCACCAACACACCTGGCTAATTTTTTGATTTATTGTAGAGACGAGTTCTCACCAAACTGCCTAGGCTGGTCTTGAAGCCCTGGGTTCAGGCAATCCTTTCTGCCTCCAATCCTTTCTGCCTCTGCCTCCCAAAGTGCTGGTATTACAGGTGTGATCCACCACATCCAGCTTAAAGGAGATTCTTTTGCTTGTGAAGAGCAGAAGTTGAAGAAATGGTGTGAGGCCTAAGGAGAAGGTAAATCTGTGAGGAAAAACTAGAGTTTCATTATGACTGGGCCTCATGCAGATGGAATTATACCCAGGGCCTCTCTAAGAACTTAGGCAAAAGGGATCTAGGGCTCTTCTTTCTCTTTAATGTGCCTCAGCTACTTTCTCAACATTTTTGCCATTCCCTACATCTTCTCACTTCTGCTTTCAAATCTGCTTCTTTATAATTCCAAACTTTGACCTGTCCATTGTCCCACTTGGTCATATTCTTTTTCGTGGCCTTTTTTCAGGCATTCATTCAGCTTTACCTTCTTTTGTCTGTTTCCTTATTTTCCCAATCACATTCCCCAGAGCAAGAGTTTGATTAGCAGAACTGATTGTGCCATATCGCATTGAAAGACCTAGAGAATTTACAAGTCATCTGTCATGTGTCCACCACTGCCTCAACCCAGGGAGGGGGAAGCCGGAAATATGGCTGCCCAGATGTGCCCCTATCTTCATAGGCTGTGGCAGAGCTTACAGCCCACCTGGGCCTGTAACTTGGCAGGCACTATGATTGACAAGGCTAGCGAAATGGACAGAAGGAGAGCCACCCCTTTTTTCCCTGAACCTCAGAGGCTTAGTTTTCGTGCAGCCGAAAGGAAAATATGCAATCATCCTGATCCCTTACCCTCTTCCACTGCTATTTATGAATTTGCTATATTTCATTTAAGGCTGGTTATCAAAGGAGTCTCAACTGGGTCCTGAGCTCTCTGGGGCTCAGATACACTACCTTTGTGTTGTTATATCTCTGTCTCCTTAGGAATTCAGGCAAAGGTTGTGCAGAAACACTCTTTCAGAGAGAAAAAGGGCACTTTCTACTGTGTTTATGAATATACAGCTAAACTATCACTGCTAAATTTATATTTACTGTAACTTGGGCTGATAGTGGAATTCTCAAGAATTTCTTGTTTCCTTGGGGTCCAAGAAGAAAGCTCTTTAAAATGAGAATGTGTCAAAATGGTATATTATGTAGAACTCCCTTTGAGATTTTAATTTATGTTTTTGTGAAATATTAATCATTTTTTAAATTTTGTGTTGTCTCACTCACTTATGCCATATTTTCCCAAGTGTATGATTATGGTTTGACAGTTTCTATACAGAACTTCTTGATGAATCATGCTGGTATGTTGCTGCAGTCTAATTATCCTAATTCCTTCCTATGCAAGGATTCTTTGTGACTTGCTTAATTCTCATGCAGGTACCTTTTTGTGCTAAGATGTTTAGAATTTTGATACAAGATTTTAAGAGAGATGGGGGTGTTGGGAGAGACATTTATGAGAGACTGTTTGCTTTCTCCACAGATGACCTTATTGTTTAGCACTATGTTTAATCCCATTAAGACAGCTGTGATAATTATTAGAATGAAATTAGTTTTGGTCACAAAAGTTTTCTGCAATAAAACTCATGTTTAGATCTACTTAGATTAGCAATTATATATATAAATGAAATGATTTTTAAAAATTAAGAAATTCTCTGGAAACATTATATGCTTGAGGGAAACAATGACCATACTTTCAAGATTTTCAAGCATTTAGAAAGGATTATACGCATTGTTAATCATTTAGCTAAGCTACATTTCATAAATTTACATGTTTTCTGTCTTTTCCAATGCCTTTCAACCCCTACTTTATTTGGAATTGGAAAAAAGAATTTGTCATATAGTAAACATATGTCAACCTATGCAATCTGCTAATTACTTTTGGGCCTATGGAAAGCTAACAAATTCCAGCTGGGTTTTAATATAAAGAAGGATCTCATAGGCAGTAATTATTAGGTGATGAATTATGAGTAAATTCCTTTCATGGATTCATATATGACAATTGAAAAGGTCTCATACACTATGTTTACAACCTCATACACTGTATGTTCATTTTTATTTGTAGTTTATTTGGCTCAGTCTTTATATAGAAAACTTTGATTTAGCAATTAATCTTTGCTAACAAACTCTATGGAAACTCCTGGGCATTAGAATAGGAAAGTGAATAATAGACCTAACTGGATTCGAAATTAATTAAGTAATGCTTTCTTTTAATATAGTAATATAGGAGAATATACAACTAATCAATCATATCTTCTAAGTTTTCTGTTTTAATCAGGAGAAAAATTTTAGTGACATTCAAGATCTTATAGGAGCAATTGGTCCCTAGTGATAAAATAGCTGTCTCATTTGAGATGAGCAGAAAAAATAGTCTTTTTAACAAAATTTTATTACATTATCAATTGGTGATTTTAAAAATTGGGTCATTAGGGTATCAGGCTTAACCTTACCCTTTGTTCCAAATGACAGTGTGGTTGGAGATACTGTGATATTGGTGAACAACCTATAGTTACATTAAGAAGCATGTAAAATATGTTTTATAATTTGTATAGCGGTCTCCATGGGTGTTGTATTATCTAAAATGCATGTGAAGGCTGATAAACAAGAACAAGTGTATAGAAAAGGGTAGAGTTGTCTTTTTACTACATAGTATCAATCTTAGCTCCCCACCATTTATTGATTTTAAAATTTTTCAGCTGCTTTAAAGTATGCACTTATTATGAACAAGAAGAGTTCAGATACTCAAAAATGTTCCTTAAGTCATCTTTACCAGTGCTAATAAGTAGTATGCTCACTTTTTAAATCTTTAAAAATTATTTGATCAAAATTTATGTATGCATGATAGTGACCTATAATTTTTTAAAAAGTCACATGAATGGATGCTGAAGTACAGTTATATGTATATTTGTATATATATTGTATGTGTATGTATATTTTGCTAAGTAGTAGCTACATTTAGTATATTATGTTCATGGGGAAATCTCAAACAAGTCACGCATTCATAATAATTATAAAAATTTCTTTCCAGAAGTTTTCAGACACTGCAATGTCTTCTCAATGCCAGATTTAATTTATTAAAAAAGAATTCAAACATTACAAATACACTAATGTTTCTTATGCTAAATTGCCTATGCAGCATAAGTTACTCAGCTGTATTCAATTTCTGATGATTCTAAGTCTTCATCAATTGCACTAATGATGATGATGTTCTTTATAAGTTAACAAATTTAATATACCAAATTTCTATAGGAAAATACGTTGCTTAGATCAAAATCAAGGAGATTGCAGGACAATAATTTTTTAAAAGCCTGTAAGTCTAACATAAATTTATTTTCAATTATAGTTATAACAAAAGGTTATTTTCTAAATCTATAAATTCTACTCATAGTACACATAAAAATGCTTGTGGAATGATTTCAATTTAAAAGATTAACTTTTCTTATTAGCAAAATTGTTTTTTAAGTAAAGACTGCTTTGGTATAAAAGCAGTGTTAACTTCTGAACATGTATTTCCCCCAAGATTAATTCAGAAAGTTTGTATTTGGATCCATAATCATTAAAGACATTTTTAAGTTCTCTCAGATAAACATTTAATTTTAGGAAGGGAGGTTATTTTAAGTTGCCACTGTGTAGATGCATCCTTGTAGTAGCCTCCTGTTCTGGTATTTTTATGTAACATTCAATTAAAAGAGGAAATGCTATGGTTAACCTTTCCTCTAATCTGAGGTCTTTTCTGCCAGAGATAGAAAAACTCTGAGTTTTTTTTTTTTTTTTTTTCTTGGAAGGTCACAGTGGACAACTACTTAGTTAGTAAAAAATACGCTTGAAAAGAGTCTTGATATCCAAATTGGGACTGGGGATTTCTGCCCAACTCTTGCTGAGTACCTTTAGCTTACGACTTCAACCTGGCTGTCATGTCCCTGAAGAGTCCTGAAGGACAAGATAGGGAGGCAACTCTCTTAGCGTTGGTCCTTGGTTTGGAGATGAGGATCTTTTTCTAGGTGTTCCTAGAGAAGAACAAATACTATGAATCTTTGGTTAAAAGCTTCTCTCAAGTTAAATTCTCCCAAAGAAGAATAATTTCATTTTCTGCAGCCCAAATTAAGAAAGCTAGTTGGAGCTGCTTCAAAAACAAATATCTAGATTACCAATTCAGAATATCCTCTTTACTACCTGCTGCTTGAGAAAGTCCTGAGAATGTCGTGCACCCTCACATACTATTCCTTTCACTGTCCCATTTTTAGTGGGTATGAGAGCTAGTGTAGGCACCTTTGACATCTTGAAAACAATCTTACTCCTTGAGCGATTTGTCCTCCTAATCCCTTGATTACAGAGAATCATCCACACTTAATTTGCACCAGAAAGACACATTTGGCCTTGTTAAAGGTATATTTCTAATCTTTATATATTCATATTTAATCTGATACTTAAACATCTCTGCTGACTCTCACATGACTTTTTTCTTCCCATTCCACAAAACGTCTTGTCCTTAGACAATCTCCAGAAGTTGAAGAAATATTAATTTGCTTAAATTGATTCCTCTTGCCTACTAGACTTGTCCAATCATGGAAACTATAAGTGCTCATTTCTATATTTAAAGATGATTATATTGCTAATGAACATTTCTAACTCCATGATTAACAGGGTATTAATTAAAAAATAAAATGATATATGACCTGCTTAGGATTCTCAGAGCTAGTAATTTTTTTAACAGTCTACAGTATCACAATAGATCCAACTTATCTTTTTGTCCTGCTTAGGGAGTATGAACTACTATTAAATCATTTGATAAGACTTAAAAGACACAACAAAAGTTGTATCCATCATTGCATCTCTATATCTTTCCAGGCTTCCTAAAACTGTGTCTTATAGAAAATATTAGATTCTAATAAACGGAAGCCCTTTTCAGAAGGAGTGAACACAGAATCAGTTGCAATGTAAATCACCCAGTATTCCATCATAAAGATAGTAAGAAAGCAAGTTAAAAGTTTGAATAAGACTCTCACAGTTGTCATGATAATGATGCTTCCAGAAGTATACAGGTTTATCCTTCGTTTCTTTGGGGTAGGAGCTTCTTACTTTACTATATGCCCTGCACTGAGTAGATGACATGTCTGTCATAGGATAAGGCAAGAATCTTAATTACCCTTGACAGTTTTAAGTAGAGTTCCATGCCAGAACTTGATGTTTTTCACCGATTCCAACTAGAAACATTGTTTGCTTTTATTGTTGAACAAAAATGTACTTTCTTAGTTATCTATAATGTAAACCTTCTGAATACAGTTCAGAGATCCTTCAGCTTTGACTTTCTTGGTTCCCCTACTTCTGTTTTTCTTCTGAGAAGTGCACTGCCTCTTTGCCATAAATTATCCTTCACTGCCCCAAGTGGGGGCAGTACGTTCTTCTGAATTATTCTAACACAGTTGATTTCATGCTCTTTGTCCAAGAAAGAAGAACTATTCATTTGGACTGTCTTTTTTGCGTTTCTCACTCTGTATGGTTAAAGCCTGGGCTTTCATCACTCCTCATTCCCTTGCAAAACTTCCTTCCTTGGCACTCATTTTTAGCTTGAAGGCAGGCTGTGGTACTGGCTCCCAGCCTCCTAATTATACCTCATAATATCCTATCACCTTTTCTTTTTTGCAGAGATCACCACTGGCATGCCAGCCTCAACTGAAACAGCGTATGTGTCTTCAGGTAAGGAAAACAAGCCTGGCAAATCTTACTAACCAGAATGACAGACATAACTGCTGGCTGCTCCTTCTACTAATCAGAACCCCTTCTGCATCCAAATCTCAGCTGTTCTTGTTTTCTCCTCTAATATTTTTCTCAACCTCATTCCGCCTGAACTTGGGCCTGAGAAACACACATGAGAGAAAAAATCTACATCTAGACACAACTTGCTGACATTAGACAGAGATGTCTGGGTGACAAACTTTCAGTTTTTACATCTTTCTAGGTGCTTCTCTTAGCTGCCTGTGTTCTTTGACCCATCAGAGTAAATTTCTGGATAATATATCAATGTCTGACCTCTGACCTTTGGTTTTCTAATAGCCTGTTGTGGATCACCAAACTTAAAAGAAAAACATGTATGGATTGGCTTTTAAAAGGCTGTTGTATTTTGTTTTTGATTGCTTTTCACTTGCCTATATTTGTTGATAGCACTTATAATCTGGGCAGATATTAGCTGCTTGGAACCCAAAACTACTAAATACATGTATAACCATAATTCATTGATTTCTCCACTAGAATTTAATCAGTCTGCTGTTATTTACATTTTTCAAGTTTAAAAAATTCTCAGTAATTCTATAGTTATTAGAAAGAACTTCAGAATACTAAGAAAGTAATCTTTGTTTGGAAGCAAATTTTTGGAGACTTGAGATTGAAAAATCAGTTCACAGGTATAATGATAACTTGGTTTTTCATTATGCCTTTTTGTTAACAAAGATTTTTACATCTTTCTTAATAATCACATAAAGTTTGTGAAATGAGACATTATCTTTGCTCATTTTTAAGATGAGAAAACTGAAACATTAGAAATGTTAAGTTACAGCTCATGCCTGTAATCCCAGTACTTTGGGAGGTGGAAGCAAGAGAATTGCTTGAGCCTATGGGTTCAAGACCAGCCTGGGCAACATGGCGAGACCTCATCTCTATAATTAATCAAAAAATTAGCTGAGCGTGGTGGTGCACGCCTATAGTTCCAGCTACTTGGAAGGCTGAAATAGAAGGATTCCCTGAGCCCAGCAGGTCAAGGCTGTCGTGGCCATGATCGTGCCACTGCACTCCAGCCTGGGTGACAGTGAAACTCCGGCTCAAAAAAAAAAAAAGAAACGTTAAGTTATATATCTCAGGAACCAGAAAAGAGAGGCATTTCAAGATCAGTATTCGTTTCATTACCCAGTTTTAATGTTTTGGTTTCATTGATATTTTTCATTATGGCCAGTACTTTGTCAAAGTTATAGGAGATCATATAATCCAACATAACTTTTTCGATTTTACCTCTATCAGTATTCCCTCTTCCTTCAAAGACATTGTTCAAAACTATAGAAACTAGATATATGTATATTCTAGACTGCTTTAGCTATATTTAGGGCATATTCATGTGCCATTACAATGAAGTGAGTGTGTGTGTGTTGTAGAGTGGAATGATTCTGGAGTTTAAGAGCATGTTACTTTTCTGAAGGAGGGAAGGAGGAAAGGAAGGAGTGAGGGAAGCCGGGAAGGAAAGAAAGGAAGGGAAGGAAGGAGGAGGGGAGAGAGAGAAGGAAGGAAGGGAGGAAAGGGAGAGGGAAAAAAAGAAAAAAATAGTTTAATATTCTGAATTTCTTCACCTTTTATTCAAGCATTTTTGTAAGTAAGGACTTCATTACCTGACTCTAATAGATGCCATTAGGAACCTGGGCTTTAACATTTATATGGTGCTTGTCGGGAACTCAGATTGACTATAACTTTTTTTTTCCTAATACGTGACTTGAATCTTGATAACTTTTTGACTGGTGATTTTCCATCCTTCTCTGATACAAAGTTTCTCTTATTTCTTACTAATGAAGACCCATCCACCCCATGCTTGTTTTCTGCATGAGTTATGTTTTACTTAAGTATTTCCTACTTTATCCTTGCAACCTAAGAGACTCTTGCTACTATACGTCCCCAAGCATTATATTTATTTAGCATGTTTTGTTTGCTCCTAATGTAGTTACTCTAGTAGACCTTGCATAGACTTTATTCAGCACCATATTTGATCGGGACATTTATGCAGATCCAAGTTGCCTGGAAATATTCTCATTTTTTTATATGCATAAAAGTTGACTTTCATGCTCTCTGAATAGGGGGGTAGTTCTCTCTAGTTTCATGTTTCTTAAAATGAAGACCACACCTAAGAGAAGAGATTATCTGTGTCACCTGTAGTGTGGATCTGTGCTGAGTAGTATTTCTCAAAATTTCGAATAGAAGCTGGCATATGGGATATCTTTGCAGATGGGCTGACTCCATGTTCATCTTTTTCAAACGTCTTCAGGTCTACATTACAGAAATATTCCTTTGTGGTCTTTGAATATTGCTTATCTCGTCCTTCAACTTCGAAATGCTTCAGCTTTTCTCTTGCACTGTTACCTAGTACTCTTTTTCTAGGTGATACCCAAGCCTGGCAAATTTCTAATTTAAGAGTCTAAGCAACATGACTCAATAAAGCCTCATTCCACTTTTGTGTTTTATAGAGTCTACCATTAGAATATCAGTATCAACAGAAGGAGCAAATACTTCTTCATGTAAGTATATTTAAATATTCTCTTCACTAGTTTTTAACCTGAGACAATATCTGCTTCAGAAGATCATGTTCACATCTATCCTCTTCCCTTATTAAGGAACAGTGTACGGAGTCTAGGAGCAGGGTAGTATTTGTTGTTTGGAATAGAAATGGCCTCCTAATGTGTTTGAGGTCAACTGGATAGTCTCTCTCCCACAATATACAAAAGGATATGAAAAGATACCACCTATGTATTAGTTTTAGGATAATCTGATGGCTTTGAATGGTGGAAAATAATTGCACAGCTTCTGAAGCCTAGTTCTAGGTGAGCATTAGAGCGCATTGTGTGATTTTTTTTCAGCGTGTCTTGATGCATTTCACAACTGCCTGAGGCGTGATGCCCAGCTGTTTGGAGCCTCTAGTCCAAAACTCCTTCGTTTACATATAAAGTCTACTCTGATGGAGTAAGGAAACTATATATAGATGCCCTTAATTCAAATTTGATAGCAAGTGACTAATTATAAAAATGTTTGAAAGCGAGTCCTTAGCAAGATCTGAGATTAGTTTTTATCTGTTTAATATGAAATGTGCTTATGGACTTTTGTAACTGTTAGATTGATCAGTGCTTTGTGCTATGTAGGGGGAACTTAAGAAATTAACAAGGACTAGTTAAAAGAGTTTTTGATCCTTTTAAGTTGAGACTATCATAGTATTAAGTTTTGATATTCAACAGGGGAGTTTGTCAGACCTTGAAAATTAAACTTATAACTACAGTCTTTTCCTTATTTTAGTTCTTTATTTAAAGTATTTCTCAGTTTGATAAGCTCTTCAATAAATAGATATTCCTATTCTGTTTCAATCTGGAGAGTGTGTCGAAAGAACAATTTCTTTTTGCTATCAGCATGGTAGGAAACTCTTGAAAAGAAAGTCTGTAATTTGGCAATTCAAGTTGTTTCGTCAATCTGTTTATGTAGATACAGCTTGATCTCAAAGCCTTTCCCTACAGGTTGGTAGTATTATAGCTATAACTGAATGGTATAAGATATTTTTATGATATAAAAATATTTTTTATTGGATGAAGCATAGCATTTTGACTTTATTTTAATCACATAAAGCATTGTTTGACTGGACTGATGGCAACAATCTAGTAAGATCTATCAGGAAATGAAATGCTAGGAAGGACTAAATTGGCTTCCTCTGTGTTCTAAGGACTCTCATCATGTACTCAAATAATAAGTCCTGCTTGGGGAATTTGGGCTAGTTGTTATTTAATTTCACTTATAAAAAGATTAGCATAATTATATGGATTTTATGTAACTAGCACTAAGGAATTATATTGAGCTTTTTAAAAAAGTGTTTGTTGTACAAAAGCAATATAAGGTTTTTATTTTGAGCATTTTGTCTGAGAATAATTTCTCCCCTACATGATTCATTGAATAAAGTTATTGAAACTCCTGTAATTGGAACCCTGCATGCTATCATCAATGAGGCAATGGATACTGTCTTTAAGCACATCTGAGCAGTTTGGGAATGGAAAAAATACTTCTTTTGTTCTTCAAGAGATTTGGGGAACTGAAATGAATCTCTCAGTTTACATTTCTAGTAATTGCAATACCATTGAGAGAGAAATAATTGTGAAATTTGACTCTGTTCTTTAACTCAACAAAATTAGTTCCTGATATTTGGTAATGGTTTAGGACTAAGAAAGAAGGCTTTGTCTATCATAAAGTTAGAATATTTTAGTGTGCCGTTTTTTTACATCAGTCACCCTTGTTCATGTTAGGTTCTCAGTAAATATTGTTGAATTAGTTTATGAATACGGTTTTTAATCTCATGAGAATATGCTCTGTAATTTGAAAATATTGGCAGGATTCTAGGTCTGGTCTTAGTTTAACAGTGAAAGCAGCATGAGGCAGCTTGATGCAGGACTCTGCATTGCAGGGGAACAACTGTGAGCTGCATACATCTCCATTTAGTAAAGGCTGAAGGTAGAACTTGAAGAATCAGCAATAGCAATAAGCTGGACTTAAATATTCAAAATATTTAAAAAGGCAAAGGCTTTGGAAAAGCTCATATGGGTCAGAAGCAATCAGCCTCGAGGAATAGCTTTTGTTTCGTTTTTCCACTTTATTTCATCCAGAAAGGAGACACTGGTAAATCCCTGTATTTGAAAAGTGAACTGTGTTTTATAATGTAATCATGCTTGTGTGGGCTACATTCTTTGAACTATTGACATTGGTGCTTTCTCAAGTAAATTTTGAGAAGCCTTTCTGAAGTAGTATGGATTTAGCAAGCATTTTATGTGTTATGTATATGTATTTTATGTGTTATGTATTTATGTTTTATGTATCATGTTCTGTGAGCTTTGGGTGTCAGTGTATAAAAGGGGAGGCAGCCCAGTTACTTTTCAGTTCTGTAGATATAAACGTAAACACTCTTACAGAGGAAACACCCCCTTACTGCCAATGGCCAGTGCTGTTTTGGAGAGCATCTTGCTATGGGATAAATTTTTGGAGGCTTCAGTTGTATTAGTTTATGTTCCTGTCCCCGGTCAGATCCCTTCCTGGAATGCCAGGTCTGTCCCCTCAGCCTGTATCTGTTTGCTCCCCAAACCTTCCCTGACCACTACAGCCCCCAAAGTTCTCCTTTTCTCCTTAGTAACTCATGTTGAATTAGGAAAAAAAAAGAAGAAGAAGAAGAAGAAAGCAAAAGTCACCCATCTACTCATCTAAAATAATAACGTTAATATTTTAGTATATTTTCTTCTAATTAGTGTTTTTCATTCTGGCTTTCTACTTACCCAACATCCCTCTATCTACTTAGTGTATTGTAAGCATTTTTCTCATAGCTTTAAATACTAATCAGAAATATATTTTTTAAATCACTGCAACAATAAGCAAATCATTCTTGAGTTGGAGGTTTTAAGGGATTTATTTTTCATTTACAAACGTCTTTGTATTTTTGCCCTCTTTATTTTTCCTACCATTTTGCAAATACTGGTGAAATATCAAAGTTATTAATCCTTCCCTTCATAAGACAATTTTTACTACTCTTTTTTTTTGGAAATTGGAAATTTCCATTATACATTCACTATATTTAGAGTTATTAATTATAATGTTTAAAATTTTTTATCATAATCTAATAAAGATCAGCATTATTTAATCTATTTTATTTTACTTTTTTGCATATGAGTTATCTTTGACTAAAAACTTACAAGTAACTGACTAAGTGAGGGTTCTATTACACATAAGTGACAAGTTTTAGAAGGAGACCTACTTGAACCTTACAAAACAGTCAATAGGGCTATCTTGTTCCTCCTTTTATAGAATCAGCAAAAAAGTAAATGGATTGTTTAGAACAAGGCTTAATGACTTTTCTTGGAAGTGCCAGCTGCTAGTGACCCCATTTTGCAGACAATTCTGTTAAATGCTACTAAAAAATGCGCTTGTTATACCAACCACTTTACTGAATTAAGCACCATCCGTTCCAAATTAATTTATAAATGAGAAAATAAAAAATGAAAAGTCCAATGAATAGTAATAAGAAAGAAGATAAAGTTAGGTCCCTGGAAGGTAGTCTTAAGTAGCAATATATATTTCAAATAATAATAATAATAGTTATTATTTTACATGGATGATGAGTCATGGTTCTCATAAAACCTTCTTTCACTTTATAGGTCATGAAACTGATGTATCTTGTCAAAAGTCACATAAGCAGCATTCATACCCAGACAGTACACTAGCCTTCTATGATACATAAGGTGCTGCTACCTCAAAGAGAAAGCCCTTAATATTAAAAAAAAATGAGATTCTGTTAATGGATTGAAAAGTAGCCTTTGATATAAAGTGGGTTAGGAGTATGTGTGGTGATTAAGGTAAATGAGTTGCTTAAGACCAGTTGCATCGCTGTGATCTTAATGTTGCACATCAAAGCATCACAGATGAATGAAATGGAAAGAACACAAACTGGATAGACTCATGCTCTTCAATGTAAATACCAGCGCTGCTAATTACTGTGTAATCTTAGGCAAATTGCTTAACTTCCCCGAGACTTAGTTTCTATGTCTGTGTAATCCTTATTTATTTTGAACATATATTGGGAGGCCTAATGTGAGAAAATGAATGTAAATTATTCAGCACAGCCTGCTTTAAGGTTCTCCTTCCCCACTTCTATCTCCACATATGGAAGAGGTAGTATATAAAAAATGATATGACTCTAAAAACAGGATGAAAATCAGGGAGTCTTTGCATCTTATTTGAACAACGTTGGAATATACCCTTATTGTTGGAAAAGGAAATGAATTTACAATTTTCAGCTTAAATGATGATGCTGACAGTTCCTTGCCAGGAAATCACTGTCTTTTCAAAATATTATATATTCTTGGCTAAGGCTGCTTTTAAAGGAACTAATCCAGGAAGACCTCTTTGAAATCTCTGAATGAAATGAACATTTCTGCCTTTCATTTGTCACCTTAAAAAGCTAACTGAAGGAAAAAATGTCTTTGTTTGCAGAGACATTTCTATAACAATGAGGTATAGCATTTTCACTTGGGAATAGCAGTGTTATGTATTGATTAGGTTGGACCAGATCTGGGTAGATCATTGGTGAAATTTAGACATATGGGTCTTATATTTCACCCTCAGTTGTAACTGACTTACTTGCTTTAATGGTAGAGAAAACTTCTAACCTTTGCTAAGAGAGACTCAGCTGGAAAAATAGCATTTCATTCTCAGCTTTTTATTGGTGATAAATGTAAACCCGGACAATTACTGTTAAAGATCTACTTCTAATTGAATGCAGATTGTATTTTCAGATTTCTATAAACATGGAATTTTTCAAGGTTTGGTAGCTCTGTCTACTGTGGAAAATGACAAATAATCATGCATCATATAGCAATAAAACAATAATTCAAAAATAAAATTGCCCAACTGGCATTATTTATCTTTCTGATGGCCTAGAGAGTTGGTCCCAGATTTTTAGGACAATATACAGTGAATTAGAGCTTGTATTGCATAGCCATTCATATTTGCAGGCAAGTTATTGCCTTCATATTCAGTTTGCTCATTTTGTAAGTGAATATAACCTTACTTTTCTTTTTCCCCAGTACTGCCTGAAGTTGTAATATAATTCTTCCGTTCTTCCTTTGCCCTTTCTAAAGTCATTCAGTGTCTCTTATTGCATTGCACTACTGGATAAGATAATCCAAAAACTTTTGATCAAGCTTTAACCTTTTGTATTTGGTTGAAATTAACCTTTTATTTTGCCTATTCTAAGAGAAGTATTGAAACTGTAGTGTTTTTAGTCATTAGGGATAGAGCAGTAAAATGGATTTTCTTCCCTCCTTTTTTCCTTCCTTCCTTCCTTCCTTTCTTCCTTCCTTCCTTCCTTCCTTCTTCCTTCCTTCCTTCCTTCCATGCTGCAGTGGAGGCAAGAGGATGGAGCCAGAGAGGAATACCAAGGAACCATCCAGGGGAACAGAACTAGCAAGATTGTGAAAAGTTAACATATGCTAAACTTGGTGGCGTTCTTAAGTCTTCATTTATTTTCAGGTTATCTAGGTATCTGAGAAAAAGGAAGATGGGGAAAGAGGCCTTTAAATGAAAAGACTCTGGATACTATAAGAAACAGATTCTCTCCCCCGCCCCCCCCAAAAAAAGCTAGAGAAGGGATAAGGAACAACGAGATAGAACAGCAGAATAAGAAATCTGGATGGTGATTTAATTTAGAGAAGTAGCAAGTGATAGAAATTAAAATACATGAAGTTTAAATATAAAGGAAGAATATTGGCTTACATAATGGGTCCAATTTGATCCAAAGACTCCAATAACAGACTCTTTTTTTGGTCTTTATGCTTTGCCTCTCTACAGATGTTAGCTTCATTCTCAAGGGGTTTTCTCTACCTGACAAGGAGGTGGCTTCTGATAGTTCTAAACCCGTATCCTTGTGGCTTATAATCTAAAAAGAAGAGAACATCTACTCCTTATCCAAATAGCACATTTTAAGGAAGAATCTGATTGGCCCTGATTACATCATATGCCTGCCCCTAAAATACTCCAGGGAGATTAATGACTCCAGTTGAGTGGGGGCTGGGTCATTTATCTAGTACCGTGTATGTTGAGCTTAGTGAGGGCAGATGGGCTGAGTCCCAGGGGAACCTCGTGATGTAGGTTCATTACAGAGAGGAGAGTTCTGCACCAAAAGAAGGGAAAAGGGAGCGAGGCAGAAAAACAACACAAGCATCTACAACTGATGAGCAAACCACCTTAGAAGAATCAGGAAATTGATATTAGTAACAGAGGATTTTGAGGGAAATTTAAAATGGATGCTTTTGAAAATTCTGTTTAATTAGACAGGCAAAAACTAAAGCAGGATGATTAATCTGAAGAAAGCAAGGAGTTAGAAAACTGAAGACAATTGCAGTATCCTTTTTTGCAAGATTTTTTCTTACTACCTATGTGCCCATTATAATCATTCTTAAAAATGTCCTCTTTTTTAACCCAGGAAATAATGCCTTTTGGAAGATAGTGGGGAAAAAAGTAGAAACGTGAGTTACAGTTTACAAATTAGAATGCATAGGATGCCTTTTGAAATCTGTAAAATGTTCTAACTTTGCAATTAAAAGTCAGTATTTGATACAGACCCTTTGGGAAAAAAATCTATAATTAAGGAGATTTTGAAAAATTGCGAATTCCTTTTACCAGAGTAATTGTATGTTGATTAGCTTAGATTTCTTTGTTTTTGTTTTTTGTTTTACAATTAGAAAATAAAAAGAAGTGTGCTTAGCCTATTTTATTTAACATTGTAGAGAAAACTCAGCAGATCTTGTTGAGATAGCACTGACTGAGGCTTTTTTAGCCTCATAGACATCACTATTTAAACCTAAAGGAAAGAATGGTTCTAGTAGTTCTTCTGTGGGCATCTCTCACTTTTCTCTGTCCCGTTCTTATTATAATGCATCTAGCATATAGGGTGCTTGGCTACTTAATTCATGTCTTTAATAAAGGTGTTGTGTATACATAGTTCAGCTAATCATCAAAAAGTGCTGGAATGGCACTTTTCATTTTACCTCTTAGTCTACCAGAGGTCAGCAAAATCTAAAAAACCAATTATATAGGCCAGTATCAGTTATAGCCTAAAGCTATGCTCATCTTCATTCAAACCCATAACTATCTATTAACCTAGGAGAGTTGGTGTTTAGGTTGAATTTGTTCATTAACTATGAGTTGTTGGTTTGTATTTTGCTGAGATATTCTAGAGCCACTTCTGGAGTAAATACCATGCTTAAGTGCTTTTTAAAAAAATAAGAAGAGAGCAAGAGGGTGGGGGCCGGGGGGGGGGGGAGATAGGGAGAGAGAGAGAGAGACCACTTGGTTTTGTTAAATATTGCTGGAGCTTGTAATTATCAAGAATTTAATTAGCCTTTTTTAATATTTTAAGGGAATTTTAGACTATTAATATTTTTTATTTAAGTGTGAGAAAAATAAAATATAGATAGGAATAGGCTAAGTGACACCTCAGGTCAAATAGCAAGTGAGTGGTGAATTTAGAATTAAAATTTGATAGCCCTGTTTCTATTCTGATTCTTAAGTCACTGAAAACTTTCCCTCTCTTTAAATAAATGTAATAATTAATTACCCAGTTCCTACTGTATTTCATTATAAGGCTAAGACCTGTGTTTACATGTTTCTTGAAAAGTGAGAGGCAGAATGGCTGACGGATGAATAGGAAATAGTACTTGGACTGAAGGAGTTTGCAGTGAAGTCGAAAGGTTAATTGTGGTTAATTGTCCATAATGACACATAATCATAATGGAAAGTAGAATATGGCAAGGGGCAGACTTTTAAATCAAGTTTTTATTTTATTTTTTATAATAGTGCTTAAGATAGAAAAAAATGTGTGGTATGTGATTTAAAAGAAAATATTTATATTATTTCTTTTTTTTACTGTGATCTTTTCCTAAAGTATCCAATTATTGTTTCTGCTTTATAGTTAAAGTCCAATCATTTTATCAAGAAATCAGAATTCTGAAATTTATCCTATTTAGAAAGATTGTGAAATTCTGTAATTCACCATTAAGATAAGAAGACTAATGAAGATTAAGAGGTGCCAGAAATTCATTTGGGGAAACTTTAAAGAATTTAGAAATTTAACTGGAATCTTTTGGAGGCCCATCGTGTAATATTGTAAGTTGAATTACTATTGATTATCAGATACTTATCCTAGATATGTAGATGGGTTTACAAAGACTATGTTACATACCTGAGGAGATATTTTTGCTTAGGCCACCTAGAATTATATACGGAAAGGTTGCAATTTCTTAAACAATTTTATTTTCATTAAGCAATACTTTTTTATTTTTATATTTTAAAGATCATTAATTTAACCCAAAGGAGAGAGAAGTGGTAAACTTGAAAATGTGGTCTAGTTATAATTGAATGTTCCAATATAGTAAATTAAAATAGTAAAGTAAATTAAGCCATTAAAATTATGAAATCAGAATTTTGCTTTTATGATAATTTCTCCCTCAATTTAAACAAAAATTAATTTATTGAAAGCAGTGACAAGAAGCATCTGTGTCATTTGATCAAGTTTTCAATGATACATTTCCCATATGGACTTAAGACATATTAAGAAAAAAATTCTGCATGACAAAATATTTAATTTTTTCTTGCATCAGAACCTCACTGTGTCACCCAGGCTGGAGTGCAGTGGTACAATCATGGCTCACTGCAGTCTCGACCTCCTGGGCTCAGGAGATCCTTTCACCTCAGCCTCCTGAGTAAGTAGCTGGGATTACCACCATGCCTGGCTAATTATTTTATTTTATTTCTTATAGAGATGGGATCTCACTATGTTGCCCAGGTTGATCTTGAACTCCTGGGCTCAAGCAATTCTCTCATCTCAGCCTCCCAAAGTGCTAGGGTTACAGGTATGAGCCACTGCACCCAGCCAAAATGTCATTTTATAACGTTCTACACAAATGTTGTCCTACATTTTAACACAGAGATCTAGCTATTTAACCAACCTGTAAAAGTCCACATCCGTCACAAATAATGTAGCTTTGAGAAAAGAGCATTAAAAAAAAAAATTCTCGGTCTCAAATTTGCTGTATTTAAAAAAAAAAAAGAAAGAAATGAAATGGCTGTAAAATCTAACATGCCCCACCTCTGATGAAATGTACCAGGAGGAACCTGTCTCATCAGACAGAATATTTTTGTGGCAAAATGTGATATGAGGAGGAATAGTCTTATGTATACATGAGAGAAGATTGTTTAAGTGGCCATAATAGATTATTTTTATAAATTTTGTACATTTCCCTTACTTGATCTTTGTTGTACTTATAATAGCTTCTTAATTTTACCTCCCTAATGTTCCAAAGCATAAACGCATCTTTGTTCAGACTTCCCCCAAGTTATCTGTGAGAAAATAAACCATACAAAGAGTCCCTGGGTATGTTTTAGGATAAATAGACTATGGGAGTGGGAGAATTACCTTGTATGTGCAAAATGAGCCTCTGTGTGTGAAAGCAAGATAAGCTTTAAGAGGGAAATTAGATGACTCAAGGGCACAGAAAGGGTTTATTAAAACCTGTAAAAATGTTTTTATACTGCAGGTAAAAAGTTCTGACATTTAAAGTCATTTAGCTTAGTGAAAAAATAAATAGAATGTAACATGTACTACATGTTACAACATGAAGTATTATAATAAACTTAAAAATTACATGAAGTAAGTTTAAATACTACACGAAGTAAGTATTATAATGAAACTTTCAGCTTGATTTTTAAAGTTTCTAGAGCATTGCTTGTGCTATTTTGGGTAAAAAAAAGTGCATTGAGGAATAAAAGCTAATAAAAGCTTTGGTGGAGAGGGTCTTCATGAAAAATAGATTTGGCTATGGTTTCTATCATTTTCTTTCTTTCCTATTCTTTTTTTTTATTTTTTTGAGTCAGAGTTTCTGTAGCCCAGACTGGAGTGCAATGGTATGATCAGGACTCACTGCAGCAGGCTTGACCTTCTGGACTCAGGCCATACTTCCATCTCAGTCTCCTGAATAGCTGAGACTGCAGACACATGCCACCTTGCCCAGCTAATTTTTATTTATTTATTTTTGCTTTTTTTTTATTGTAGAGACAAGATTTTGTTATGTTGCCCAGTCTGGTCTTGAACTCCTGGCCTCAAGCAATCCTTCAGCCCAAAGTGTTGCGATTACAGGCATGAGCCACCATACCCAGCCTAGTATCAATAATTTTTAAAATGTCATAATTCTTTACCTTTTTTTTTTTCTAGCAGTGCAGATCTGCATTTATTTGATTAAAATGATGCTCTGTAATTGTAAAAAAAAAAATTCCTTTTCCAATCAAGGAGTAAAAGTTAATTCTTTATTAATTTGTTGTTATTTATACTGGAATGTAAGGCTATCTTTCAGTTCCCAGTAGTACTCTCTTGGTGGTTCCAGATCTTGCTTCAAACCACAGATTTGCTACTTCTTATTGACAGGGGTGTGTACAGAATGTAAAAAACTAAAGGGGAGAGCTTTGGCTTATTTTTGTATCTAGTCCCATAATATATCATTATGCCAGTTCCCAGGAAGTATTTATTAAATGGATATCAACATAAACAATGAGTTAGTGATTTTTGTTTTTAGTTCAACTATCATCATTTTTCAAGTTGTACATATATGCAATTCAAAGAAAACCACCTTAACTTTAAATAATGAAAAAAACAGCAACATTTTTTTTTGAGGCGGAATCTCACACTGTTGCCCAGGCTGTAGTACACAGTTGTGGCTAACCACAGCCTCAACCTCCTGGACTAAGGCAACCCTCCCTCCTCAACCTCCCCAGTAGCTGAGATCACAAGCACACATCACTACACACCTAGCTAATTATTTTATTTTAATTTTTTTTAGAGAAGACATCTCACTGTGTTGCCTAGGTTAGTCTTGAACTCCTGGCCTCAAATAGTCTCCTGTCTTGGCCTCCCAAACTGCTGGAATTATAGGCATGAGCCACTGTGCCTGACCTAAATATTTTTAAATCAATTAAAAAAAATTGGCCTAAGTAATATTTATTAAAGAGCTTGTAACATTTTGAGAAGCATTCGCAATCTGTATGCTTATATTTTAAATTTATTTCTGATTTTTACATCCGGAGGTTTTCTTCATTTTTATCATAAATACTTGCTTTCATGGTGATTTATAAGAATCTTTTCTCCTTTGATAGAATCATTACAAATTATTTGAGAATCTACTTATAACTAGTCGCTGTTCCTCTCTGTGGTGCTGAACAGGCACTTGCTTGGAAATAACAAAATTGCCACAATAGTACCAATTAGGTGGATTTTTCTTTTATCATCATTAAAAATTATAATAAATAATAAAGCAATGATAATATAGCTTAATGAGCACCTACTATGTGCCTGGTGCTTTCATTTGAGAGTATTGTTATCCCATTGTATAGATAAGAAAACTGATAGAGACTCAGACAATGTAATGTCTGTCAAGATTATATAACAAGTAGTGGCAGAGCCTTTCTGACTCCTCGTCTTGTATTCTTTTCACCCATGGATGGTAAAGGTTGAAGGTGAAAGAAAAAAACCCTCACAGGGTTCCTCTTGTGACTTCTATTTTACTAGTCTAAAGGGCATGTGATATTTGCAGCTACTTTCAAAAATGGTCTTTTTCTTCTGAGTGGACCAAATCAGCTCTATGAATCAAGGTTCCTAAGAAAGGTACAGAAACATATATACACACATTATTATGAAAAAGGCATTACAACTGGAAAAATTTAGGCTCTAAATTATATTTTTTTGGTACTAACATTAATACCATGAACCTCTCTCCTTCCGCCTCCTAATGCATACACATTTGGGATAGAAAGATAGCAATAAGCGTTGTTGTAAATAAAAGGTGTATGCATTAAATATCTGAAATGCTCAGGTTATTCAAGGAAAAGAATAAACATAATGTGTGACATGTGGTCCCAACTACTTCATTCTTGATTTTGGTAGTAACTTTCAGATCAATTTCAAAATGCAGAATACAACCGATAGCTTTTTGTTTAAATCTCAGATTGATCTAGAAGGTTATTTGATTTTAACAGTGCCTATGGGAAGTTTTTTTTTCTTCTCTTTTTAGATTGACTTATTCTGTCAGTTTTTAGTTTAGTTTTGTTTTTTCCAGGCAAGATGGCATTCTCATCCCCTGCTGTTGTTAACATTTAAAGCATGCAGCCTCTTGTTGTGCTGTGGTGTAAATTTCAAGTGACTGGCAATGATTAAACAGAAAATGAAACTTGAATGGCACTATCTTAAATCTACTTAAAGCCATGACAGATATCTGTCTGTGGCAATATATCAGTTTGAACACAGGAAGAATAAGAAATTGTGGCTTTTTGTGAGTGTCTGGGTTTCTTTTTCTTTAAAATGAAGGGGAAAAACAGATTTTTCCTGAATCACTAAAAGAGTAATATGGATTTTTAAACTGGGTGAACAATACAAATATACAAATAATGATACTTGAACTTGAACCGCACACCTTACCTCTTTTATACCAGTTATAATTTATCATCTGTGTACAGAAACTCTGGTAACTTTTTTTTAACTGTATAACTGTAATTAAAAACAAACACTCAAGAAAGACAAAGAATTAATTGGGATTACAACTCTTCTTTCCATATTGACTACAAAACCTTGGTGATCTCCTGAAATGTGCTTTAGCAGTAATCTCAAGACTCCCTCCAACCCCCAAGGCTCTCCTTTTTTTAAAAACGTTTGTTATTACTTAGCTATTTTATTTGGCAGGGGTCCCTTCTATCTCATCTTCTAATGCACTGGCAAGGTTCTTATTGCCAATAGCTTAGAGCCTACTACTGCTAGAGTAAGCGGCACAGCCGAACTTTCTAGCCTCTGCATCCGTATAAATAATGCATCTGTTTTCCTGTAACTACATGAACCCTTAGGCTGTAGTAGGCATTTCTTTGTTAGTCAGGGTAAAAAGCTGGGAGATGAACAGTTGAGGAAATAGTTGTAGGCAGTTATTATTGCTGATTAGAACCTGATGTCATGATTTATGATTAATTGCTGGGTTCATGCCAGTGGAATGCTCATGGTATTTATAGTAGACACGCACACAAGATATATAAAAATAATATCTTTGCTGACTAAACTGCATGTTTAATTCAGCATGGAAAGTTCTAGTAATGTTAATTTAGGACCCTTTGAGACTTTACTGCTCATAATTGGACCTCATTTACTCCTTATTTTAAAAACCTCTTTTAATTTGAACAGAATCCAGTGACTTTTTGGGTGTCACACACTTGTCCTTAAAAAACAATAGCAGCAAGGTATTGGTTAAAGATAATATCTAATGCTCTAAGTAGCCTGGTGATATCACAAATTATAAGATTTGTTGTGAAAAAAGTAAAGTTCTATGTTAGTAAGTTAATAGCAAAGTAAACAATACATACTCATAATTTTAACTTCAAAAATGTTGATAAATGTTTGGAATTAGGCCAGGCAAAGTGGCTCATGCCCATAATCCCAGCACTTTGGGCAGGAGGATCAAGTGAGGTTGGGAATTTGAGACCAACCTGGGCAACATAGGGAGATCCTTTCTCTAGTTTAAATATATGTGTGTGTATATATATATGTTTAAATATATGTATACACACACACAAACATACACATACATATATGTTATTAAATTATACATTTATGGAATTAAAGTTTAATGTTATATTTTCGACCATAAGAAAAACTATTATGTATACAAGGAAACCAATTTTTAAAAATTAAAATTGTTTTGGCAATGTCCTTTTAAAATGTACCTTCAAGCCATGTTAATATAAAATAAGTGAATTCCAGTATACTCTCTTTTCTTAGACATGCCTTAATTGGACATGTCACACAATGACAGTGTTCAGCAGCTTATGTTGTAAGGATAAAAAGTTCAAATTGATTTGAATGTTAAACAAGAAACTTATTGCTTCAGAACCTTGTATATTTCCATCAGAATTAATTTTAAAAAAAGGATGAATCATGTTTCTAACCAGATACAGGATGTTAATCCTGATCATTTTATTATCAATTTAATTACCATCAGTTCATCTCTGAGCAGCTCATACATTTATGAAGGTGATAGCTTATAATTTTAATACCAAGAGTTGTTACCAGAACTGTTTAATGTTTAATACTCTTTTTTTTTGAATCATGTTAAATTTCCTTATTGATTAAACTAGGTTTTCTAAGCAACCAATTTTTAAATCAATATATGGGATCTGTATCTGTTTACATGTAATTCATTTTTTCTCTTAGATTTTGACTATGCATTTTTTTCTATACTGAAATTTCAAGATTTTTATGATATTAACACATTTCCTTAACAATTAAGTAAATTTGACTAACTGAACCTTAAAACTGCACATTGGCATCACCAGTAAATGAGTCTTCAATTCACCAAAAGGATACTAATAAAATGTATCGATTTTGAATTTGATTTATTTTAATCTACCCATCAAAAACAAGCCAACAGCTTTAAAAAAAATTAACCAATCATCAAATTACTATTATACCTCAGTCTGTTTTGGTGGGTGTTCTGTTTTGATGGTTACTGAGAATGGAAACAGATGGATTATGTTTTTCTGCCTCTAATTGTTCAATCCCTCCAAAGGCCTCTTGCCTAGGCATGATCCCCTCTGGAATTAAATCTCTGCATTCTCCTTCTATCACTAGACAAAACAAAATGCTATCAAAAGAAAGCACTTTCATAACTGGATCCTGAATGAAGGAAAATCTCAGATGCTTAGACATGCATATACAATAAACAGTGTTTCCTGACAAGCTCATTAAAAAAAATATTACTCCACAATGTGCCAGGCACACAAATAGAATCCATTAGAAGACTATGGACTCTCACTTCTGAAGTCTTTGCCTTTGTGCCAGACGGAGATTGGGAAAATGAAATTTTTCATTAGCGTGTAAATACTACAGAAACAGGAACCATAGCAGTTTTCTTTCCCAGTGCTTCTCGCCCCTTTCTCAGTCTTGTGCATAGCCTGGCACATACAAAGCACTTGCTAAATGATCATTGAATGGATGTATGGAGTTGCCAATGGCAGCAAGGACAAGATCAACCTAAAAATATATCTGTAAATTTATATTTATATAAAAATATAAGCCTACATTTTAAAACACAAAGCAGAATCTGTGGCAACAGAGGTATCAACTAACAACCAAATCTTCCCTTTTCACTTTAATTTGTGTGATTTCTAACTTCTGGTAATTGTAGTGTTTTCAAATACAATTAAATTTATTTAAAAATTGAAAGAAATAAATTACATTTGCTTTCTAACCTCTGAGTTTATGGCATGTATTCTTCCCTCATCTGATGTCAGAAGAAACAGGCAACAGAGGGGCATCATACTGAGATTAGTATGTTAAATCTTTTTGATTCATGTACTTACCCACAATATCATTTAAATGGGTTGATTTAATTATGACCAGAATTAAGCCACATGACATAATTAAGTGAGCAACCTAATATTGCACATTAAGTCCTGGTGTGTGATAAAGATTCACTGATCTGGGAAATCAATCTTTTCAAAGTGGAAACTCTGATATGTGTGTGGATATATACATTCTCACCATCATATTCTCTTCTTTTCCTTCCCGTTCCCTCTCTTCAGTCTTGTGTATAATTTCAAGTAGAAATTATACAGTAAAACTAAAAACAAAATTAACTCATGTAATTAATGACCATTTTTTCCTGTCTTATTTTTTTGATGCAGTTGTTAATGTAGTGTAAAGTTGTTGCACAGTTGTAGGAAATAAAAAAAATGGTCTTTGAAATCAGATAGTTTGGGTCTGTGCTTCACCACTAGTAGCTGTGTGATCATGGGTTATCTTTGTACCCTCTCTCATCCTTACTTTTCCCATCACTTGAGAATAAAATGAGAATAATATCACTTACTTTGCAAACTGATTGTGAGGATTATAAATAAGGACTGATGTACATATATTACTTGGCACAATGTCTGACCTGCTTCTGTTTTTCACAGTTAAGCTTCTCTTCCATTTTCTAAGGTGACTCAGACCTTACCACTCTCAAAATTTGAATCATACCTTTACTCTCTGTAGATCTCACTTGCTACTTTAGAAAAAAAAGAGGCTGTGAGATGAAAATTATTTTAACTTTCTGCTACCAAATCTACATGCCCTGGCACAATGCCTGGCACATATATGGTCATTTAGTAAACATTTTTTGGATGCATAGGTGGATGGATAGCTTAATAAATTAAAATATGGATTAGGTCTTGGAAAAGGTAGCTATTTTTATTATACCTAATACAGTGACCTTAAAATTTGAAATCTACTGCTTCTGAAAAGCAGGTCATCCCGAGGTTTTCTATTTTTTACTTGCCAGCTTTGAAAAAAGAAGTTAGTTTAAATGCTAAACAGCACATTTCCTGATCAGTTGCTGTATATTGGCTGAATTACAGTAATGCCATTTCATTTTTAGTTGGACAACTCAAGCATTTAGCCCTAATTTTTTTGACAGTAAGATAATAATTTTTTTACTCATTCAACACATTTTCCCTGCCATAGGTTATTGTAAAACCAACTGTCTCTAGGAATACTGTTAGATCTGTGCATGAGATTCCTAAAAATGTTTTACAGTCTCATTGCACTTTACAAAAAAAAATTAAAGATCTCTCTGCTATTCTTTTGCATTGCCAAATCTCTAGATTCTTTTTTTAAGGGTATAAATGGGTATCAGTAATTTATCTTTTAATGTAACCTAAAGTTTCCCATCCAAAATTTTTTTCTTTGAATGTTTTTGGGGATGAAAAGGAAAAAGGAAGGGGATCCAGATGTATGCAGGTACCTTTTAGATGCCATTGATATCCATGAGTAAACAGCCATAGACCTATGGAAGTACATGATCATGATGGAAGAAGAGAGTGGGCTAAGTCCAGGTATTTAGTCTGGGGCTAAGGTGACTTAATCCAAGGATGGGTTATTTCTCTGACCTCTAGTGACAGAGTCATGGCAAAGCCTTGGTAAAGAATGTTAGAGAAACACTTCAAAAGACTTATGTTTCCTTTTAGAATCCTATCTAAAAGCATTTCAAACCATTTAAATGAATCCTTTCCCTTCTTATGGAAGATATGTGGGGGCCAGAAAGAAGCATGTAGTTGAAACTGCACTGTAGTGATATGTAAAAGAAGTACTTTTCCTGCTAGGTTAAATTGCTCTGCATGCCTCTTGCTGTCAGTGACATGATTTAGTTAAATACAGATGCTTTTAGAGGGGCTTTGTACTGCAGCATACATATTTAATAGTTTATAAAATATCTGTATGAATAACTGGGTGGGAATTATAGCAGTGCAGAAGCTCAACCTTCGAGTCAGAGCCTTGTGGTGTCCGCTGACAGGTTGACCATTGGAAAAGGTGTGTTCCAGCTGGGAATGTCCCGAGCAATTCAAGGATTCTATTTATGTCAACAGAAAGAAGCTTACTTTTGGATTTTGTCAGTCGTGTGAAGTTTACATTTTCCCTAGTCACATTAGTCATAGATGTTCCAATTCCCTAGTGATTGAAGTATAACATTACGGAAGATCTCTTCTCAATAAATAAATGGTATTGGGTGTGTGGGGGGGGTCAGAAAAAGCTCTTAGATGTTAATGGTTTGCCATTTAAAGATACCTCATTGTCATTAGATAATGGTTCAAATTATATGAATCTTTTACTCTTGATATAATTTTGAAATTCATCTTAAAAATCAATTCCTTAAAGTACAAGTGGCAGGGGAATGCGGTGGTGAAGGGTGGAGGGTGTTGGGGAGGGACAATGGAGGAAGAGAAATAACTAAGTGTAGGTTACCAAATGTGGAATTGGTGAACTATTTTATTTGCTGGCACAGGTAATGAGTTGTTATAATAATGCTATAGTACAACAAGAAAGGTTCTTTGTCATATGGATCTAGAAACCACTATGAAAAAAATTTTAATTTTTTTCTGGTATTTTTAATGAAATTTTCAAACCTATGGAAAAGCTGAATGAATTATACAGTAAACATAATTTATGCCTACTACCTAGATTTCACAGTTAACACTTTTCTATATTTGCTTATCAAATGTCTACCTATTTATCTATCCATCAATTATTTTTATTTTTTGGAGCAATTTAAAATAGGTTGAATATGAGTTCATTTTACCTCCAGACATCCCAGGATACGTGGTATGTATATTTTATTACATTTTTAAAAAGAATATATAGTAATGAATTATGTCAGCAAATAGAATGTATGTTTTTTTCTTGAATAAGCCATCATATTTGAGCCTGAGATTTTCTATTCATCCTATTTCAGAGCATAACTCAGCCAGCAGCAGGCTTCTTTTTCCCTGACAATTATTCCTTCCCCAGTCCCATCTTCTAATTCTCCAAATTAAAAGATGATGTGACCTTAGCACCCCCCAATTCTCAGATATTGACAATTCTTGATTTCATTTGTGGGTCTGAACCACTGCAATAATATTAGGTGTTTTCCATTTTGAGGTGACAGTTTTTTTTTCACTGAAGATACTTTTTTTCCTATTCTTTAGTCTTTTTATTTTATGCCTTCCCATGTAAGCAATAAAGCTAATTGCAATGTTTCCTTCATTCAGGTAATATCTAATCTCCAGCCTATTCTCAGTGAAAGTTGTTGAGGTCTGTAGTCCATAACTGTGTCTCCCTTTAGTTTGATGAGATGCTGTTGGATAACTGTGTCCAAATATGAATATTGGTCTCTATCTTTTAGAAAGAGGGCTGTCAAGTAGAGAGGTGACTACAAGTGGTCATGGGAGCGTTAAATCAGTAAACTTTCAAGTAGAAACAGTTCCAGGGAAAGGGTCAATGTGGGATATTTCTATAGAGATCATCCATGACATGAGCGACACAACAGAAAGTTTCAATATCCAATCAAGTGTATGTTTCTACATCAGCAATACTTAACTAAACATCTTTCCTTTGTAGAAATTAGGTGAAAAGGAGGAACAATAGAGATGAATTCTAGTCCTCACTCTGACATTAATTTCTATGTAATTCTAGGCGGGTTACTTTTAGCTCTTGGGACTTTTTTGCTTCTTACATAAAATAAAATTGATGGCTAAGGCCTGCTGCAGCTCCAACATTCAGTCATTGAAACGTTTAAATCTAATTGTTACTGAGATTACAGTTGATCTTTGCCTTAAACCTAAATCCTTTTACTTCAAATAATTTCTGAGATAGAAAGGAAAGAAAATAAATAAGATCTTTTTTTTTTTTCTTAGAGACAAGCTATTGCTATGTTGCCCAGGCTAGTCTGAAGCTCCTGGCCAGAAGCAACCCTCCTGTCTTGGCCTCCCAAGTAGCTGAGATTACAGGGGTGAGCCACTATGTCCTGCATAAAAGAAACAAGTCCTCCTTAAACAAGTCTGACTCTAGTAACCTCTTGGGTGACTTATGAAAGAAAGTTTTGAGTTGGAGGTCAAATCATAAGATATTTTCATCTTATGACTTTCAAATTCACATTTTTAAAGTAATAAAAATTGTAAAAATACAGAAGTTTCCACTCCTTAGACTGAGAAGGAGCAGAAAAATAGGTGATTGGCATTTCATTTCAAATAGGATACTTCCACTTCTATGAGCATCATAAGTCTTATGACCTTACAACAGTGTTGCCTGGAAGTTAGGTGGCTCACTCAGAATGTCGAATCAGTTCTGGGAACTCCATCTATTCATATATTTTTATTTCTCCTTTTAAAAAATCTTTATATTTTCTTTGCTATCAACAGCAAGGAGAAAAAGCCGTGTAGACGCTAAGAAAAATGTATATTGTTAGATGCTGGTTTTTCAGATTTAGACATTTAGACCACGTTTGAAAATAGAACATTTCAGGTAATTCCTTTCCCCAAGCTTGCTTTATTCTGGGTAAGTTGCATGGGTTTATTTTATACATGGGCTTATGTGAAGTTTCAGAGTCTCTTGAGTAGTTGGTACTCTTATGAGTAATTCATAACTGCCTTCACATGTGTATAATCTCATGCTCAACCGTTTCTCTCTATTTTAAGCAAAAGATTTAAAAATCAAATTAACATATATTTTGAGAGCATTTTCTGTAAGTGATATGCTGTGCTACATACTAACTGCATTTCTGGGTTGATTTGGGGACCAGTTTACAGAATCAGCTGACAAGCAACTGAACTTTAAACAAATAACCGGTGCTTACATATACATCAAGTTCAATTACTTCCATTTTTGAAACTTTACTGATTTTTGTATTCAACTGACATGGGTTATCTGAGGTATTTTTTTCCTCTATTTTTAATCAAAGTTTCTCCTACTACATTAAAATAAATCTATTATTTTGTTAGATAAGATTATATATGTATCTGTGCATGGAAGTCAAACTATCTCTTGTATTTTTGTTCAATTTTCCATAAGACTTGAAGGAAAAACAAACAATAGAAAATCTCTCTTAGCTGTGCTGTTCTATGCCCTGAACTTAACTATAATGGTGAATATTAATGAGACAAAACAAAGATATTTGCTCAAGGTAATTAAGCCAATATATATTGCTCTAATAAATGTTATGAGTGATCATTCATCCATATAGCATCAGATTAATCACTAGAAATATATTTTTTCTTTTGACTTTTTTATCTGTCACACATGTGCACATACACAAACACACACACACATCATAATTTAACTCTATTTGCATTTACTCCCAAGGGTAAACGCTATCTGGAGTGCCTATATCTTGAATATGTTTTCCCATAGTTTACACATCTCTATTCAGTGTGGGTTTCACTTCAATGCATTTGTTTAACAAGCATTTATTGACTTCTGTGTGCCAGGCATGCACTAGGTATATTAGGGATACAGCAGTGGACATGGACACAGCTTGCCTTCTAGGGGCTTACATTCTGGTGGTGAGTTTATCACATTTAATAACAAAACACATTGTAGGAAGTACAGTAAATACAGTATAACTGCCACTTTTTCCTTATACTTTACATACATTTCTAGTTCAGTACTTCATCCCAAAAGATCTCAGAAGCACAAAAAAAGATACAATAAATTGATATGTCATTGAGAGTCTCAATTCAAAAGAAGTTTTATTAGATGAGCAAAAGCTTGTCATTCTGCCCCATTTAATATACTTAAATATTATTTCTCACTATTCAACTCCATCCCATTTTCCTATTTAAAGTATTCATATTGTATCAGAAATATCAGTCCAGAGTTCTCAGCTAATAATTGTCAGAGACTTAATGCTTTATTACATACTAGTGTTTTCTAGAAGAAAGGGTAACGTACACATAAGAAAGTCTCATTATTTTAGTACAGTTCCCTAGTTAAACTGGTCAGATATTATGTACTTTCCTTTTAAAATTAAATGGAGGAGCTAAAGCCATGATGGGTATCCAGTGTAACTTTTTCATTGAGTTTAAATTCACATAGCAAAATGAACCATTTAAAAATCAACAACTCGGTGGCATTTATCAGTGTTGTGTAACTACCACCTCCATCTAGTCTCAAAATATGTCCAGTAGAATTTTTTAAAAAGGTGATTTATAACATTATCAGTAAACTGTTTGTCTGTAACCTATGATTTTACTTATGGTGTGTGAGAAATTAATAGATTATTCCAAAGTAAAGTAAATTCACTATAAAACAAAAGTTAAAAAGTAAACTCAATATAACTATCATATACAATAAAAATATCTTTTCATATAAAATTCTTACATCGTCCTCTTTGAGATCATTTCCTGTATCTTGGGTTGCAAAGGATCTAAACTCATAAAGAACAAAATGTGCCAGAGTAAATTGATCATCATGTTACAAAATGAGAACACAGAAGCACAGTCAATATCAAACATTTGATACAGCATCTCACAAAGAATTTCTTAAGAAAATTAAGTCAAATTGTCTGCTCTGAGAACACATTTTCTCTAGGTAAAAATGTGGTGTAATCAGGATCTTGATACACTCTCAAAGTGGGCAGAAAATACCTGCCCCATAAGGTGAAATGAGTTTCATCTTACCCATTTTGCATCATCAATAATATAGAAGAACATCAAACAGCACATAAATTTGACTTGGCAAGAATGATGGGATAAACAGTTCAATATTGACATATTCCAAACTTTCCATTCATTGAAGGGAGAGTTAAGCATAGTTGGGATAACAGAGTGTCACTAAAATGTCTAAATTTAAGATAAATTTTGTAACAATCAGATAATTTGATAAGGAAGTATCTGAATAGGACATTAAAATATTTGAAAAAATGGAGGAGAGTACAGAGGGTATTTAGATAGATGGATGTGAACAAAGCTGCCAGTTTATTAGAGGTAATCTGTGTGATTCAATCTCAAGTTAAAATGAAAAACCCAATAAAATGTATGTATTGAATGGATAGCACAGCTCTAGGTTTGGGACCATCAGATACTGCTAGTCCTTGCCTTTAAAGAAACTGTGTCCTTCCACCCTGTATACATGTTATAATGGAATAATGGCATGTGACTGTGAAAATGTGCCTCAATAAATGGTACAATTAAGAAATGCTGGGTCTGTGATGTGGAAGAATGGAAAGGGTCCCATATAGGAGCTGGAACACAACTGAGGGGATATTTTTGGATGGATAATGTAGGAAGCTGACAGATCTATTTATCTACTTTATCCTTTCATAGAAACAAAACATTTTATCATTTTTTATTTTAAAATTTTTTATTTTAAAAATGTCGGGTACAATTCAGGGCTAGCTATACAAATGTTCATTATGCAGGTACCCTTGTTGATGAGGTATGCCCCTTTTCCCCTGGCAGATTCCCACTACTGCCAATCCTGTCTTCCCCCTCCCCAGCAGTTTCCTGCTACTGTCAATCCTTTTCTTATAGTATTACGATAATTGTTCAAGGTCCAAAGCAGAAAATTTTAAAAATTACCTTTAGATTTTGAAGCTGTCTTATGAAAATTATAGTTTCATAATTTATTAGCAAATAAATGCCATTTATATATAGTTATCTTCCAAAATGAAATTATTGCTGTCATGGTTTACGCTATATTGGATACCATAAAGTAAATTCTACTTTTTTTTTTTAGCCATAAAATTTAGAAGCAAGGGTAGACATTCTCAGAGATAACTTTCTTAGAGTCAAATAGCTAAAATACAGGGAAAAAAAAGTAAAAGGGAGAATAAGTGGGTAATATAGTCAAAAGCAAAATGGCATTTATTTCCTCAGTTGGAGCAATCCTACATTCTTCTGATAATAAAACAAATAAAAGTAAATCAGAATGAAACAGCTTAGCTTGAATTGAAGTAGCAGAGAAATTTTAGGATTTTTTATTTGATGATATTATAGGATTTTTTCCTTATTGAAGCCGGTTTAGAAGGAAGCTGAAATATTATGAAGGTGAATCAGAAATATAAGTGTATTTGACTTTGTTCTGCTAAATCCCATTCTAAATTACTGTGTCTCCTTTTGACCCAGGTTAACTTACTAGCATTTACTTCCTTACTTTCTTGGTGGATTAATTGTGGCTACAAGTTCTTTGTTACACTCTCCATCAAGGTTTATTTCCCCTGTCCTTGATCTGGACTGAGACAGCTTAACCAATAGGATGCAATGGGAAAACAAACAAACAAACAAACAATCAAACAAAAAACCTGTGCTGCTTCCAGGCACAGTCTTTAAGAAAACTGGCAGCTTGTGTTTCTTTTCTCTTGGGATGGTTCCTCTTAGAACCTGGCGACCATGCTGTGAGAAGCTCAAGCCACCTGGAGAGACCACATGTTGGTGCACCATTCCACAGCCCTAGTTGAGCTCCCAACTGACATCTGGCAGCAGCTGCCAGTCATGTGTGTGAGCCGTCTTGAATGTTTCAGCCCAATTGCACTTGACTGCAGCCCCTGCTGACGTCTGATGGAGCAGAAGAACCACTCAGCTGAACCCAGTAAATCTCATGAGGTAGAATAAAATGGTCATTGTTTTAAGCTATTTCAGGACAATTTGTTTCACAGCAAATATATATCTGAAATAACTTCCCAAAGAAAGTCCTGGAACTGAGACTGTAAAAGAGCTCTTTGATTTAAATGGTAAGTAGACAACTTTTAAATGACCTATGCTTACTCTGTGTAACTTCTGAACATGATTAGGCAAAATTCTAAAAGTCTTATTTTGGAAATGAGGAACTTTTAGGTTTATTTATTACTTTTAAGTTTATTTATTTTAAGTTTATTAATTATAATTTCATTGTCACATTCTGGTTCTATTAATCCCATTGAAGTGATAAGGAAGCAATGCATAATCATGTGTACTCTTGATTAAAATACAAAAGCACCATTTGTTTTTGTTTTGTTTTAAGCAGAAATAGAATGAGTCAGACCTTGGTCAAGTTTTAGTCCTATCATTTAGTAGCTGTGTGTCCATGGCTAAATTACCTAAGCTGCCTGAACTCATGTTTTCTTATTTTCAAGATGAATATGGACTGCATGGAATCAGGGAAGATCAGAGATAACATATGTTAATAACCTAACAGAGTACCTGGCATCTAGGTGGAGCTCAATAGCTTTTGTTATTGTGAGGGAGGGAGTGATATAAGTCTTTTAAAAAGTGGCAAAAATTTGTTTCTTGTTTGTTTTAAGAGGACATGGAAAAAGGGATGTTCCTAGGCTTTACTGGGGTGGAGCTTAAAGAGTTAAAATGATACATTTTCTTGCAGTTCTTCCTAGAAACATGAATGTTTTATTTGAAGAAACTTCTGACCTGTAACCCCATTCACACCACCCTTTTTCGCTCTTTTATTGCTATAGAGGATTTGATAAAGGGAAGAAGGCAACTTATGGCTCCTAGTCCCAAGGGTAAAACTAATGGAGAATTCCTTTTATTCCTTACCTCCTGTCCTTCTCCTTTTCCCTAATTACATTCATTTTCCAATTTGGTAGAAAAAAACAACTTTATAGGAAGCTGACTGTCTGCAAGCCAATCTTAGCACCAAGGTGCCACAGGGTTCATAGAATATGTATGCCAGGGAGGATACACATACATCCGAAAGACTAATTTGTATGGTCCAGGGGAAAGAACAGTTGTGGATGCCCATAGGACTCTGTCTCTGATGTTTTGTCGTAGCCTGTGTGTGTAATATGTTGCTTTTCTTCATAAGTGTTGAAAATATTCAATATGACAGCTAGAGCAGTGCCCAGTTTTTGTTTGTTTGTTTTGTTTTGTTTTGTTTTTTGAGTCGGAGTCTCACTCTGTCACCCAGACTGGAGTGCAGTGGCCACTCCCAGCCACCGCAGCCTTGACCTGCTGGGCTCCGGCGATCCTTCCGCCTCAGCCTTCCAAGTAGCTGGAACTACAAACGCGCACTACCACGCCTGGCTGATTTTTTATTTATTGTAGATTTATTGTAGAGATGAGGTCTCGCCAAGTTGCCCAGGCGGGTCTCGAACCCACAGGCTCAGGCAATTCACTCACCTCAGCCTCCCAAGGCATGGGAGTACAGGCTGAGCCACCGAGCCCAGCTGTTTTTTTGTTTTTGTTTTTGTTTTTTTTGGTCCACTGAATATGTTTGCTCTGAATGCTAACATGAGGTGAGTAATTATTATTGGTGCAGGTTAAGGACCAATTTTCTAAACTATGAGTTACTGTTCTTGTTATCTTCTTTAACCTGCCTGACTTGGGACTACCTGAACCCCATTTAGGTCTTTAAAATTTAGATGACCTTGGCCATGGTTGAAATGCCAATTAATTACACTTGAACATATGATACTTTTGATTTGGGGAAAAATTGAGGAATGAAGTGCCATATATTTAATATGGGTGATTTTGAAGGAATTATACATTTGCCTAGTTTAGCATAAATGCTTACCTGCATATGTTGTTTTTGAATGTGTACATGAATATTGATAATTCACATCTTAACATCACATCTTAACACCTTTCAGTTTGAATACTTTAAATATTCAATAGAGATTTTCTACCATGAAATTATGTCTTTTGCAGAATCTTTGTAGGGGAGTTCTCACTGGTTTAACATCAAATAGTTAAAACCAGAAAGCAAGCATAGGAATTATTTTAAAATACCAGTTACTGGTCTATAAATGCAGGTTAGAGGGAGACGAACTTTAGAACTCACTTCGCCCATAAGCTTGTCATAGTCATGGTGATAATTATGTAAATTGGTTCAGGCTTTTGTTGTTAGTTATAGTACTGCAAACACATTTTAAGATGTTAATACTCTTTAAATAGTTTACAGTTATGGAGTAATTTCATCTTGAAGGAAACAATGGTATTATTTCCTGCAATGTAAATCTTAAACATATTTCAAAACAGTGGAGATTGTGTCCTATAAGATATAGTGTGTTTAAAGCAGATTTTCTCAGGACCTGAGCTCTACATTTTCCTGTTTCAGGGGCTCGTGTGATGGATACATAGTATAGATTTAGAGAGAGTTTTAATGACTCCTATTGACACAGGTGAGCAAAATGGTTCCTTGAAAACCATTCAGACGTCCAGTCACAGTAAGCGTGGATTAAAGGTTCAGATGTGGATAGTGTGCACTGACACGCAACAGAATGCTTGGGGGAGCCTATGCTCTCTATTAAGGACAGTGAATTTCTTCTGGTATTTTAATGACTGCTGTTTTACAAGAAAAAAATATCTACCAGCATTGAAAGTATCTGTAAAGTAAAGCTACTGAAACCTAACCCAGAAGGCATGCTCTTTTAGGAAACTCTTCTTAATACTTGCAGTGCAGTTATAGCTGAGGACATGTGGCATATATTACAGTACTCAGGGAATTCAAACCTCCGCAGTGTGGAGTCACCATGAAAGGCTAATTTAAAAATGAAGTGGTAGCCTTTGCTCCCTTCCTAGCTCTGTTACTTACCAGTGCTTCCAGTTAGCTTGACATTAGTCTAGTCTGCTTTGGGTAGGACAAGAAAATGCAAAGGGAACCAGAGTGGGGATATATATGGGCTTCTGTTCCCTCCCCTGGCACTTTCTTCCTCCAGCACACAGCATTTCACACTGGGCATGACAAAGTCTTATACAATCATTGCAAAAAGGGCTAAAGGCAGAGCTGTCCATGGTTAGGAAAAAATGTTCGAACTGTTGGTTGAAAATCAGGCAATAACAGTTTTCTTGGTGAACAAAACTTATTAGAGAGCTAGGGAAGGAATGCTATCTCTCAGCAGCAGGCAGAAAGAAATTGCTGTTGAAAAGCTTACCTCTCTAGGGAGGAATCAGATATCAGACTTTGCCAAGCCTCAGGTCCAACCCATAAGGTCCCACCTACATCCCCCGCCCCATCCCAGCTTTGTTAGATTGCTAGCATCGATCGCTGGCTTTTTCTGACCCAACAGTGGGTGAAGGAAAGAGAGCCAGCAAGACTGAAAGCAGGCAAGGTGGGGGTAGGAGATTGGGGCTGCTTCTGTAGAGAAAGAAAGAGACAGAGAAGGAAAGGGGTGGAGGCCATGGGGACGAAGCTTAACTGGTGTCTGCCTGCTTCTCTTTGATTTGATGGCCTTTATTCCTTTTAATTGGATAAAATAGGAAGTCACTAGCAGTCCTTGTTGCTGGGTCTAGTGATTTTACTCAGACCAACCAGTAGCTCTAGAGTGTGGATAGAGGGTGGGGGGAAGGGGAAGGAGAGAGGAGAGAGAGAGGGAGAAAGAGAGAGAGAGAGAGAGAGAGAGAGAGAGAGAGAGAGAGAGAGAGAGAGAGAGAGAGAGAGAATGTTTGGATGAGAAGCAGAAAGAAAAAGAAACAGACTGGAGCAGGGCAGGGAAGAGCCGCAGAGGAAGAAAGTGAATGAGCGCTCAAGAAGGACAAAGAGGAGTAGCTGCGGGTGGGGTGGAGGCTGGGCAGGGAAGGGAGTTACCGCCCCTCCTGGCCGCACTCTTGCCTCGGAGCCCTCTGTGATGATACCGTTTGCAGGGATGCTCCGAGGGCAGGCACCTGCTGCTCTGTAATGATTCAGCCTCTTTCAGCCGTCGCGTTAACACAACAGGATGCTGTTGCTACTGTCACTGCTGCCTCTCCTGCCACCGCCGCTGCTGCCACCGCCGCCGCCGCCGCTGGTCCTGCTTTTGCTTTTACTTCTCCTGCATGACAGTTGTTTTCTTCATCTGAGCATACACCAGCTTCAGATGCTTGAGGTGAGAAACATGCCTTTCAGTTTGGGCTACTGGTTTACTTAATTAACCAGCAAGCAGCTCCGTTGATCTATTTTGGTCCTTGTCCTCTTGACGAACTGGGATGGTTTGGAGAAGCATTTAAAAGAACTAGAAAAGTGGCCCAGAAACAGCAGCTGAAGAATTATTACGATTTACTTATTTTGTAGTTGCTAGAAGCTTTTCTCTCCCTTCTGTCCTCCTGAACTCTTCTTGCTTATGATAATGGCCTTGGACTTGGACGACTTATCGATTTCCCCCTCTAAGATGCTGTATCATTTGGTTGGGGGGGCCTCTGCATGGTAATGGACCGTGAGAGCGGCCAGGCCTTCTGGAGGTGAGCTGATGGAGATTTATTCCCCAGACATGTCTGAGGTAGCTGCTGAGAGGTCCTCCAGCCCCTCCACTCAGCTGAGTGCAGACCCATCTCTTGATGGGCTTCCGGCAGCCGAAGACATGCCAGAGCCCCAGACTGAAGATGGGAGGACCCCTGGACTCGTGGGCCTGGCCGTGCCCTGCTGTGTGTGCCTGGAAGCTGAGCGCCTGAGAGGATGCCTCAACTCAGAGAAAATCTGCATTGTCCCCATTCTGGCTTGCCTGGTCAGCCTCTGCCTCTGCATTGCTGGCCTCAAGTGGGTATTTGTGGACAAGATATTTGAGTATGACTCTCCTACTCACCTTGACCCTGGGGGGTTAGGCCAGGACCCTATTATTTCTCTGGATCCAACTGCTGCCTCAGCTGTGTGGATGTCATCTGAGGCATACACTTCACCTGTCTCTAGAGCTCAGTCTGAAACTGAGGTTCAAGTTACAGTGCAAGTTGACAATGCCGTTGTCTCCTCTGAACCTTCAGCAGCCCCAACACTGAAGAATCGTATTTTTGCTTTTTCTTTCCTGCCATCCACTGCACCATCCTTCCCTTCACCGACCCGGAACCCTGAGGTGAGAACACCCAAGTCAGCAACTCAGCCACAAACAACAGAAACTAATCTCCAAACTGCTCCTAAACTTTGTAAGTAGAGAGAGAGAGAGAGAGAGAGAGAATGAATAAAAGAAAGGGGGTGGGTGTGAAGTCCCAAAAGGTGTTCTGTAGAGCATTAACTGTTTCCCTTCCTGCTTGCATTTTAGTTGCCTGGTTTTGTTTAAGCAAATCATGTGACTGAGACGCTTGGGGTGGCCTTGGTTGAAGAGATGAGGAAAAAGATCCAGTAAACCATGGCTCTAACAGCAGCTCTCTCTAGCCAATTGTTAAATTTGAGGTTGAGAATGCAAAACTTCAGCATCTGCAAGTCATGATTGAATTTAAGTAAAGCCAATTTAATTCTAACACTTTTTAAATTAAAACATTAAACCATCTTTTATATTTTTATATAAATGTGACTTCCATACTGCAATGGGTATTTTTGTGTGTCTTTTTTCTGCTGTAGACTTCTGGTCACCTTTCTGTTACCTCCTTCTACCTCCCAGAGACCCCAAGCTGCCTGTTGTCCTTTCTGTCTCTTCTTCCTGTTCTCTAATCACTTCTCCCAACCTTTGCATTTTAATTGGTTCTTTCTGATATTGCAGCAAGACTTAAGACATCTATAGTGCTTACCTTTCACTCGCTTGAGACGACTGCTGTCCTGCTCAGATTGTAGTTTTGGTTACTGAGCACTTATTGGGGCAGCCTTATTTTGTTCAGGACATAGCATGATTCTGCATGAAAGGATTTTCCCAAATTAGTTTTGTCTTCTATAATCAAATGTTTAAATAGCTCCCTTGGCAGTCATTAAAAAGTACAAGATCCATTAGTAAGGCACATCGTTTTTTAGACATGTCATCTTAGCCTGGCAGATTGCAGGACCCTGGTTTAATAACCTGTGAACGAAGAGAGTCCATGCTTTTAAAACAATACAGAATGATACATTCTGTTTGCATTGGGTCACTGCAATGGCTTTATAATAGAAAGTTGACAAGGATGAAAGCATGACTAGTCAGATTGTTCCAAACATCAATACAGAAGGGAGGAGTTTTCTATAGTCTTTTTTAAAAAGTTTCAGTTTATTTTTGTTCTCTCTACCGTCTATCACTTTTTAACCATTGATGAATATTTACTTAGTAGAAAAAGTAAAAAAAAAAACAAAAAAAATCAGAGAATTTGGTTCTTAATGAGCTGTGTGAAAACTCTTAGAATTAAAAGAGGAGTTGAGGATTTCTGTGATTAAATACTCACCCTTTCTGCTTTCCCTCTAGATGGCAATGACAGTATTTTCAGTATGAGATGGAGCAGTGTGTTACCAATAAACAGAAAAACTTGATTTGTGCTTGTAATTCAAGATCATTTCACCACACTAGTGTTAGAGGCAAAGATTTTTTTTTTTTTTAAAGAGGCTTGTTTTCCAGGTGCAATTAGGGAAAACCTCCTTCATGCAGACACTGCTTTGTATCTTTATCAAATCCCTGAAGCATCATTAAAGGTCTGACAGACATCACTGCATTTGCGGCCTCTTCCCACCTGGCAAAGTGACCGGGAAATAATACCCAGATGAAATGACAGGCTATAAAAAGTAAGTACAGATCCTGCAAAGAGAAGCAGAATTCACCAGAAAGACAAGGTTATGTCTTTGTCTTTATCATTTTTAACTTAAATCTTTAATTAAAGTATCCCTGAATAGGTTTAGTTGCCCAGAAAAATAAAGATCGCTCTTTGGAAAGCTCTTCAACTAAATTCTATCATTTTATAATCTGAGAAAATAAAGCAAGCCAAACAAACATTCAGCACATTTTCCTGAACTAGAACCATGTCAGAAAGTATGTTATGAAGTTTTGAGAAATTATTTTAAGGTAAAGTCTTCTACTAAGTGTTTTAATAGATTATATGTTTCATAGAGTTTTTATTTTTATTTTTTCCAAACCAGGGCATTGATAGTGTGGCATTTACAATAAGTGGGAAAGATTTACTGCTGCCTAAAAGCATCATCGTGTCCAGTTTGGCTAGATGCACAGCTGCGGCATTCTGAAGCGCATCAGAGATAAGCCTGGAAAAGCAGTCTGGGAAGTTAGTTTTCTTCTGAAAAGTTAGGGTTAGACAGTTGGTGAACACATTAAAACCTATAGGGAAATCGTGTTAATTTTTTGGATGAGGGCCTTATCAAAAAAAAAAAAAATCAACTTTAGTATCCTAAAAATTTTGAGCCTTCTTTTTTTTGGGAAAAAGATTGATCCAAGCAGTTTTGTTTTCAGACACTTGTAAGTGGTTGTTTTTCTTGTTGTTTAATAAGATTGTAATCATTAAATAAAGGAAAGCAAAAAAAAAAAAAAAATCTTAGAATGGGGTTGTCATTTTGTAATCTCTTTCATTCTTTTCAACTAAGAGAGTATTGTTTAGTCACAGAAAGAACTGGGACTTTCCTTTCATCATGCATGTTTTTGATATGAACTAAGCTGTCAAGGCTTATATTTTAAAATGACATTATCATATCTGAAACATGCTCTTCAGTGGTTTTAGGAATTTATTCTCCCTCTTCCATTTTTTTTTTTCTATCTCAGCATATTCAGCACATTATGCACAGAGCTGTAGCCTTCAAGGTCATAGTCTGTTGAGGGCTAATTGATTCTTCTTTATCCTGGAGCCTGAGAGAGTGGAAGAGAGACAATCCCAGTAAGTGTGTCTGCTGTGTTACTCCCCAAACCAATCTACCTACTAGTACTAGGGTTTTATTTTTTAAAAACTAGAATTAGTCTCTTCCTCACTGACCCTTGTCAAATTACAACATTCTTTGTCTTTATTATAATGAAAGGCAAAATATAACATTTTAAATTTCTATAGAGATAGTGAATATCTCAAGTTTTCTAAAATGGGTATTTCTTTTATAAGGTATCATAATTTTATGTTTTCATGATATTAATCTCTGCATTCATGTAGAACTTAATAATTCTAATGAAGGATTCTCATGAAAAAATATATATCTATATTTTTTATACTGAAGTTTTTCTCTGTTTGGTTAGTGGTTTCCTACTACCACAATGATTATATTACCATGATACTAGTTATTTTTCAATGAGTATTTGAACCATTAATTTGTTTTCTTTGCATGGGCTTTTAAATCTTACCAATCCTCTATTTATATAAAAAGGACTGATTTTTGGGAGATAGCAAACTTAGACCATTAAACAAGCTGATTAATTAAATTGTAACCTGGAAACTGTAGTACTATCTTTAAAGAAAATATCTTCTGGATGCAAGACCCTGCTTGACAATAGACTCTTAGATCCAAGGATATGTTGGTGTTTTCATCTTAGGCCAAATTTGTTTTGCTTTGTCTTAAGTCCTTTTGTTGGGCTATATTACAAACCATTGTTACCACAGTGACAATATGAATCACTACCATTTGCAAAAGATTAGCATTTGGAATTGGATATACCAAAGAATTTCTTCCCTTCAGCTTAAAAAAGGCATTCATTTAAATTCCAATGGATCCTTTTTCTAGTTCTTCATAACTGTACTTGTAGGTATTTCAGAATAATGATATCAAATAACTTATCCCCACTTTAACCATACTTGTGTAAAGCCCAAAACATTAAAAACTAGAAGGGACTGAAAGATCTTCAGTTTGGACTGAACAATTTTATAAATGTATTGATGAGGAAACCCAGGTTCAAAAATGTCTTGTGAAATTCTTTTACTAAAAAGCTTTGAAAAATTTAGTAAAAGCCAAAGTAATAGAAGAATAGTATTGTATCCTGTCTCTCGGTATTTAAATACATACACACACACACACACACACACACACACACACACACACACACACTTTTCTCCCATCGTCCCATCCCTGTGGTAGAGAGTTAGAGCTAGAGAATAACTCTGGTGGTTTAAGTAGCATCTGACTGACAATTAGGAAAATACTTGAAGTGGGACCACTGGTTAAGTGCGTATAGTTCATATCACGAATATTAATTTTTTTCTCGTCTTCCTGTTCTGCTCCTATCAAATTTTCAACTGTGGTGGTCTTTTCCCTTTTTATTTGATCATTCTCACAGTGCTCAGGTTGCTTTTGAAAACACCTTGGGTTGCCTCGGGTGAACTCTTTCCTAATTCACAGCAGATGCCTATGTGGCTCACCTGTTTCTTGCACATCCCATTGGGATTCTTCGTCCCTCTTCCTTTGTGATAACAAGATCACTCTTCTTCCTCCTTTTTCCTTCCCACCTCCCCAAATATATGCTGAATCTTTCTTTTTTTTAGAAAAAAATATGCCATTTTGGCTTCATATGCCAATATTTCATTTTATTCTAAGATATCAGAGCATCTTCATTTGTCTTCACATTTTGTATTGCACTTACTCACTTTAATACTGAATAGTATTTTCATATATTAAAAATACACATATGGAAAAATATCTCTGGCCAATGAACAGTATAGCAGTTTCTTATTGGAATAATTAATTCAATTCTTGATCTCTTTTATTTCCTTCATGTGCTTGGAGCCAGTTTCTCTGCTGACTCACGTATTTGCATATCAGCATCTTTGTACTCCCAGAAAATTATGTTCTAAAGCCTGTGTTGCTCCTCTTTCCCTTTCCCTTTTAATAACATCGAGTATCCATTGAAAGCAAGAAGGAACAAATATTTTATTGATTGAAAAACCAAAGCATTAAAAAGTTATGACTTGTTTAGACACCCCTGAGAACCAGGAATATAACTCTTGTCAACAGAGTCCATCGAACTTTCTACTAAACCATAAGTGACAATGCATCTATCTACTTGATGCTCATGTCTCCATTTTCATCATTTTTGCTACACATCAATGGATCGTTTTTCTTCTATTATCTCCTGGTGCTTTTTTTTTTTTTTTTCCATTCAGTGAATGTATGTTAAGTGCCTACCATGTCCCAGGTGCTGTTCTAGACTGGTCATATGGGAGTGGAACACTGTAGAGTCCTGCCCTTATGAAGCTTATGTTTTAGTGGATTTTAAGAATCTAGTTGCATACCCAAATTTGAGATAGTTCTTTACTTTCTTATATACACACCCTCTGAATATAGTATTTCTTCTCTTTTCCCTCATGTTATTTACCTTTTGACTTCCACACCTGTTCTTCCTTTAGTGTGTTTCTCTTCTCCATCTACACAATACTGACCACTTGCCCAGCAATGTCCTTTATCTTAAAGTGATGCCAATCCCACCTCTGCTACCAACAGTCTGGGTAGCCTTGGGTGATTCATGTCAGACTGATATGGCACTTTTTAATCAAACCATTGATATGGTTAGGAAAGTAATAGATTTGTCTAGTCCTATCTTAAGATAGAATATGTGTACATAATTATCCTAGCATGTTAATGAAGATTGAAGGATTATTTTCAGATTCTGGAAAGCGGGTAGTTGTAAATATTTTTGTTTCTATATACTGGTCATATTTTCTTTGTGTTGTTTTGGCTTGCAGAACATCAAGAATATTAAAATATTCCCAAATATTTTTTCATTTCACTGTCCAAAGAAAGACTAAAATCTGCCATTAAGTTGTTTAGCTGTCAAACAGAATAAAGACAAGGGTTCATATAGTGTTCTCTTGAAAAGTGATTGATCAGGAGTGAATAAAGTTAATCATCATCATCTCAAAGTTTGTTGCAGTCTTTGCTCAGTGGGTTTGACTCACTGTGTATGTGTGTTTAAGCATTCAAAGAGTTATTTCTGAATAATATACTTGATGTCTTTATATAATGTTATATGTTGAACAGTTTTAGAGATTTGCTAAGTCACTTCCCAAGTGAAGAAACCCGGGTCTAGAAAAATGAAGTGACTTGCCCAAGGTCACCTCAGGTAATTAGAGGCAGAACTGAGACTAAAACTGAAGCCAGCTTTTCATGTGCCACAGCCTTTTTTTTTTTTTGCCTCCAAACTCTTTTTAGCATTTATATTCAAATTGATGTTTCCATTTTTTTACTTGAATCATAATTAGTAAGACTCTTCTCATTCTATCACAGATGTCATCTCTAGAGAAGATAATTTTACCTTTATAATTTTGATCAGTATAGGACACCCCTCTGGAGGTTAGACATCCATCTCCCAACAATATAGTATATGAGATAGCTTTCAACAAAGTTATCCCAGCTGAAATGTGTTACTCATTTAGAAAGAAGTTAGTTAGCACTGAACGTATCCAAGCAGTATCGTTGTTGAGGACGATTCATGTTCCAAGCAGATTATTAGGTATATTTACCTCTGAGGTCTCTTACAGCTTTGATTCTCTGAGTCTCTTATCTTGGTATGTTAGCTTTTCAGATGGCAGACTTCAATTTCAGTGCTACTTGGCCCTGTTCATGGCCTTGAGAAAGGTAGATCATCCCTCTAAATTTGTTTCCTTAATTATATGTGATAATGGTAATATACATGACTTGGGGCCATTGGAGGAATCAAATGAGATATTAGAAAATACCCAGTTCTGGGGGGAGGGAGAGCACATAACATTAATAAGGGTACCTGATCTCAAACCAGGCAAAGTGGGGACCAAAGGTACGCCCAAACTTTACCTGTACAATGACAACTTGTATACCTAATCCTGAATCATACTTCACATCTTTAAAATAAAATAAATTTTTAAAATAATGAAAAATAAAAAGTTAAAAACAAAAGAAAAAGAAAATACCCAGTTCTAGGCCTGAAACATAGTAAATATAAAGCTAGTACCCATTTTCTCTCTCCTTTTACTTTTGACTCCCTTCCTCACTTTGCTCTTTTTCTCTTTTGATCTTGACAGTGGTTAGTAACAAAGTTTGGAGAAAAAGTTTGGGATATTGGGGAAAATCTTATGGAAAAACTTAGAAGTAAGTGAAGAGTTTAAGATATACCATGGTAAAATAGAAATTGTACTGGAAACTTGAGATCAAATTCCAGCTCTACTGCTTATAAACTGTGTTGGTGTAAGCAAATCACTCCACCACTTGAGATTTACTTTTTACAGTCAAACAAATGGGGACAATACTACCCAAAACTCTTGAGACATTGTGATGAGGATAAAATAGGTTACTCTACTCTATGTGACAAAAAAACCTGTTATTGGGGTAGGGCTTTAAAAATATTTTTTCACTTCCTTCTTTTCTCTATCAGAGTTTTATGTATTATATATTCATGAGTGTTGACATTTTTAGGAATAGATTGTAGGGGATTTTAACAGGTGAATTAATTTGTTGTATCTTAAAATGACATAGAACTTCACTAATTTCTTGAACCTTGGTGCTATAAGATTTTCCCCCTTATAAAAAATTGTCTATTACTCTTTGGGTAATGTTCAACAATCACTGTGGGAGGGGCTATACTGTAGGTAGAGTGGCAAGAAATTGCTTGTAAGTGAGAAAAAGACCATGGTGACTCAAACTGTGTTTGTAAGAAAGTACTCTCTCTGGGAAGACTGGGATAATGGAAAGGAATACATACAGTTTAGATGCAGTACAAAGGAAGAAGTTGGTTAGAAAGGCCATCAGTCCTCAATCTGAATAATGATTATGTTCATCTTACTCTTTTTAATGCTCCCAGCTGAGATTTCCTGATCCCCCCAAATAGGAATTAAGGCCTATGAGTTATTTTCAGCATTTGACAAAACCCATGGAAATGACAATTTATATAGAATAATTTTACATGAGCCAAATCAAATGTAGACATTCTTTAAATGTAATTTAAAATATATGTATGTATATAATTATTACATATAACATCCTAAATAAAAGAGAAAATGATGTCATAATTAAGAAATAAAATTGGGTGGATAAAAATCATTTAAAATGTAAAGAAAAGTTGTTTATTAATAAGTTTGGGGGAGGAGTGGACAAAAAAAACCCTCTAGCTCTGTGTCTAACTGCATAAATCTGTAAAAAGTAAAAAACAGAAAAAAAAACTGTTATAGAAGGAGAAAATAATTATGCTTTAAATATATATTAGAGATACTGTTTCAGTGAACTTATAATGAAATCTTATTAGCTGGATGATTGGTCACAGGCCCACAAAAAGGCAAAAAGCTAGTGCTGCTCTGGGTATGTGCACATAAAAGGCTTTGATATTTTAGCTATGCACCTAATGATTTTTCTTACTGATAGATGTATGAGCTTGTGGGTTACAAAAATGTATAGTAATAAGCATAATATATAAATTTTCAATTATTCTTTAAAACTAGAAATATGTGAGAACTTCTATGCTTTGATCATCTTGATTCTTATTAATTCAAGTATAATAGATCTACTCCAGAAATTGCACTCTGAATCAATATTGGAGAAATGAGACCAGCGTCTTTTAAGGGGAAATTATTTGGTAACCATCTAGGGCAGATTTTCCCAGGGTATTAGTTTTCTGACTTGTCATGGAAATAAACTGATAGACCTGATAAAACTTGATGAAATATAATGGAAAGCTTCCTCAGGTTAAGCATATTTTATTTTCAACGAGCAACATGTTGTGATTAAACAAGACTTGACTATGGTTTCCAGTGATATGCACTTGAGTGTTTGAATTGCCTTTCTTGAGGTGGTGTTCTCCCAGCCAAACGGGAAATTTATAAACTGTATTTGAAGTCATAGTTAGTACAGAATTTAATATACATGTAATTCTCCAATTAAAAAACTCTATAGTTCATTTTATTTCAAAAACTCTTAATTTAAAATTAAACCAAAAGTACATATATGCATGCAAAAGGAAGATGATAACAGCACTGAAGACAATTATAGTTGCCACTAGGAAGAAAACTTAATTCATAGGCAAGCAGATGACTCAAAGGACTCTGTTCTTACCTGTGTTGCCTGAGACATATCATAACTGTATTTTTCCAGCTTGCCTTTCTTTTCTCTCCCTTTGTTTCTTACTTGCCATCCCTCAGTTACTCTTCTCTGTTTTCTACTATTTCACACCCTACCATTGGACTCTAATGTGCAGTGAGTCCATTGGACTCTTCTTCTCCAATGGACTCACTGCACATTACTTTGCATGTCTCTCTCCCACCCTGTTTTGAAGCTAGGGTTTTGGAGCAGCAGAGGTTATGGAGTAGATGGTCCAGACCTGTGGTTTCTCACTGAATGGGTTGGGGGAGAGAGTGAGAGAGACCATAACCACAGTCTTGACCACAATTAGCCTGATGACTTTCAGTGTTGCCTCTTCCTTTGCTAAGTAACAGGAAGTATTTGTTATATGAAATATGTTGGTGTCACGGCAATAAAAGCTCCATAAATAAATTGAATGATCTAAGGATAGTGGAATAGAACTCTTGTTAGCATTTGTTTGTAATCCCTTAGTAGAGCTTCCTGGGTCATAACTGTGTGATCTTCTGCGAGCAAAAGGAATCAGTAACCATTGATTGTTACATGATGCTGATTATTGCCTACAAAGCAAATCTTAAGAATGATTAGTGACAGAGATCAGTGTTACAACTCTGATCTCTTTACTATGCTCTTTAAAGCAAGCTGAATTTTACACTTTTTCTCATCAGACACTCTTATGAATCTTCAAAGAAAGAAAGAAAAGTCATTTAATTTGTAAAGGCTTCAGTTTGCAAAAAAATGAAAAACCCACATAAAATAGTTACTTCCAGTTTTTAAAATCTTTCTACTTTGATGATAACAGGGAAACATCTAAATTAGCTCTTGACCAGCAAGTTCAGTCTTGCATGAATGTGATCCTTATCATTTTAATTGATCTGCTCTATGGAACTTGAGATATGAATAGTCAGTGACCTACATACTCCCACCTATTTAATAAACTAGGCATGAAATCCGTGAAATCAATACAGGAATTCTCACATTCTTGGAAAATTTGTTGTACAAGGTTGAGTTTTTTTTTTTAATACCTGATGATTTGCCATCTTGAAAATATAAATGTGTCTGTTTTGTATTGAAATCATTTAGTAATCTAAGATACTTGTTAATGCTATCATTTTATTTATTTACTTTTCTTTTAATTTGTTTCATTAATTAATTAATTAGTTAATTTTTGAGTTGGAGTCTCACTCTGTCACCCAGGCTGGAGTGCAGTGCCATGCTCACAGCCACCCCAATGTCGACCTGCTAGGCTCTGGTGATCCTTGCGCTTCAGCCTTCCAAGTAGCCAGAACTACAGGTGTGTGCTACCATTCCTGGCTAATTTTTTATTTATTTTAGAGATGAGGTCTCACAAAGTTGCCCGGGCTGGTCTTGAACCCACAGACTCAGAAAATCCACTTGCCTTGGCCCCCCAAAGTGCTAGGATTACAGGCTGAGCCACTGAACCTGGCCTATTTTTATTTATTTTAAAGATGTGAGGTACAATTCAGGATTAAGTAGACAAGAGGTGATAATCCAGTTAAGCTTGGATCTCCCTTTGGACCCTACTCTGCCTGGTTTGAGATCAGGTGCTACTATCATTTTAAATGATATTTATTTAATATGATCTTCATGATTTTGAATACTGTAATGTCTTTAGGACACAGTGGATTACGCTATAACTTAGTAAAATGCTGTGATCTTAGTAAAATGCTGTGTAAGACATACTGAGTTATATTAGAGATTCTAGCCTTTGTACTAAATAACCCAGACCAATATATATTTAGCATGTGTGCTGGGTTATTGCATAATCAAAATTAGAATTTCAGAGCTCTAAGGCATCAAAGAGACAATTTAAACCAAATCTTTTATCTTAACACAGAGAAATTAACCCAAAGATATTAAACTTCTAATTTTGATATTTTCATGCATTCTAGTCTTATGTTTTTCAGCTACCAAGTCACTTTGCAATCAATATATGTTAATGAAGTAGTTTTTCTACATTTCTGATTTATAGTTCTTATCTTCTGTGCAATTTGTAAATCAAATTTTAAGTGGGTTCAACATAAAAGATAAATTCTCTTTGAATGAGGTTCTCTCCTAGAGGAAATGCATATGTTTTGGTGACATATTGCTTATATGTCATTTTTCCTCTGTCCTGGATCAGCAGAGTTCAAGGATGAAAGGTATATGACAAAGAGGGAGAGTAACTACCTGGTTCTTAGTCCTTGGATTTACAGTACAGATTTAGAGAGTTTGAGTTGAATTCCCAGATGTCTTATCTGTTCATTTGTTCCTACTCTCATAATATATAGAATGTCAGTAATAACCTTTTGCCATTGATCATAGCACCTAACAGGAAATTATTTTTTAAACACATGAGCACTATTCAATTAGTCAATGTGCTTTATTGCATCTCTTTTGAAATTGACTGTGAAATCCTGTGATTTACAAAGTAGAAATTACTTTTATTTCATTTTCATGTCTTTAGGACAACATAGGCAATATTTAGAAAACACTTGTATTATCTCATAAACTTTTTCTCTGGTATTCGAGGTCCTCTCACAGCAGGACCCCAGATTTCCTGTCTTGTCTAACTCCAGCTGTCCTCCCATCCTCTACCCATCTGGGCCATGTTCTAGCCAACAGGGACTCTACCCTGAATATTATTTTATTTTTCTCTTCCAGTCTTTTGCTTATTCTATTTGTCTACTATAAATGTTGTCTTCCCACAATCTCTACTTTCCCAAATTCTACTTAGGCCTCAAGACTCACACTCTAATATAGACGTTCATCCTCTTGAGTCTCCTACTCCTCCATATCATGTTGCTGGTGGCTCATCCTAGCTCTTGCCATGTTTGGATTTGTGATGTTCTTGTTTGGATAGTTGCTTATCACTCATATTAGACTGAAAATTTCCTAAGACCTAGAGTTATGGCTAATTCATTTTTGTGCCCTGCATACTGCCAAACAAAAAATAGGTTAAGCAGCCCAAATCTGAAAATCTGAAATGTCCCCATAATCCCAAACTTTTTGAGCACCAACATGATGCTCAAAGGAAGTATTTGAGCTGCTTAACTGGTAAGTATAATGCAAACATTCTGAAATCTGAAATACTTCTGGTCCCAGCATTTCAGATAAGGGATATTCAACCTGTATTTTATATGAAGCACACATTTTATTTGTATTTTTTTGGAATAAAAAGTACATAGAGAGTAACTTGCTTATGGGATTTGAGGAGGAGAAAATGATCAGAAACTGTAACTTAAATCTCTGGAATTTTACTTTGGTGTAATTCAGCACAGAGTTCCGTTATTACACACTTTATCGAGACTTGATTCTGGACATTTTAATATGTGATTTTCATAGCCTGCATATGTAGCAGTATCATACATATATTTTCTTAAAGAATTCACATCATGGTATATAAGAAACATTAAGCAGCAAATAATTTTATACTATGATTTACTTTTGAACCAGAGTACCTGGCTTTAAATCCCAAGTCTTATCTCTATGTGACAGTATGCAAGTTATACACTATCTGTGCCCCAATAATGTCCTCATGTGTGAAATGGTGACGTTAATTATACCTCCTTCGTGGAACTGTGGTTAGGATCAAATGAGTTAAGGTACATAAAGCATTTGAAATAGTCCCTAGGTCCTTGCATTATAGAAGCATGAGCTTTCATTACTATGCAGTTTTTAGAACTTAAATTGCGTTTCCTTGAGTTCCAGTTTAATACTTTGCGATTACTGTAACAGGCTTCAAGAAAAGGGCGGAAATTCCAATGGATATATTAACAAAGATATGTATATGCTACCATTTTGGTTTGGTTTGTTTACGTGATTTTTCTTCTGTTGGATTTGTGTTACTGTCATATCCACATTGTTCTCAGGAATTAGGAGAACAGAGAAGGATAATCATCACTCTACCTGTCAGTCAGAAATAGAGCTATATGATTTAGATGGTCTGAGGCAAAAAGCTGCCCTCACTAGCAAAATGCCATTTATTGACATTGACATGGACAATCGTGCGTATATATCTAAGTTTATTACTATGACTTCTTACTTTGTCATAAAATGGTGGGCAAGTCTATAAGGAGACAGTTTCTCCTAGCTATCAAAGAACAACGGCAATGGCTTTGAATTCTGCTATGCTATCATTTTAAGAAGACAGAAATCTACTCATTATCCAGATATATTCAATGAAATCATGGTATGATGGGTGCTCTCAGTGATAACAGTGATTTAAAGTATCTGAATTTTATTAAATAAGATCACAGGAGAACAATTAACAAGTTTAAAACTTGAGAGATCTTATAGATAAGCTGGTCAAAATATTTTACTTTATTCATGAGGAAACCAAGATCCAAAAATGTGAAATGACTGGGCATTACATACTTATAGTTAGTCAGGAACAGGAGCTGGTCTAAAAAATGAAGATGCCACCTCATTTAGTGCTTTTTTGCCCCCAAATTCCATGCACTCTACGAAATTAGATATTTCTTTAAAGCTGGGAGAACTTTACTTTTTCTGTTATTCCATATTCTTTATTAAGTGCCTGTTCAATAAAGAGGAGTTTACCTCTTAAAGGAGAAACAAACAAAAATAGTAAATAAGAAAACAATGTACTGTTTTAAAAGGTGGCATGTCATATAGATAAAATAACAAGTGTGAAGTGGTGAGAGTACTGAGGGAGGAGCACAGTTATTTGGAATAAATTAATGAGCACAAGTATATAGTTTGATAGCATAAATAACACCTAGTGTTTGATAGATCAGTAGGCAACTACAGTTGACAATAATCTATTGTATAGTTCAAAATAGCTAAAAGAGAATAATTCTAATGTTTTCAACATAAAGAAAAAACAAATATCGAAGATGATAGATATCCCAATTACGGTGATTTAATCTTTACAAATTATATGAATGTATTAAATCATCACATATACTTCAAAAATATGTACATCTATTATATAGCAATAAAAAAGTAATTTTTTTTTTTTTTTTTTTTTTGAGTTGGAGTCTCACTCTGTTGCCCAGACTGGAGTGCAGTGGCCGCTCCCGGCCACCGCAGCCTCGACCTGCTGGGCTCTGGCTATCCTTCCAGCTCAGCCTTCCAAGTAGCTGGAACTACAGGCGCACGCTACCACACCCGGCTAATTTTTTATTTATTGTAGAGATGAGGTCTCGCCAAGTTGCCCGGGCAGGTCTCGAACCCGTGGGCTCAGGCAATCCACTCACCTCAGCCTCCCAAGGCATGGAATTACAGGCTGAGCCACCGAGCCTGGCTTAAAAAAGTAAATTTTAAAAATCATTTAAAATAAATAAATAGAATGGTCAGTACAGGCTGCATTGAAAAGACAACAGTTAATGAAAAACTTGAAAGAGGTAAGGGAGTTAACCATGTGGATGTATGGAAGAATGTTCCAGACTGAGGGAAAAGCCAGTGCAAAAGCCTTAAGATACTTGCATGCATTTCCAGGCAGGGAGGGAGAACCAGGAGGCCAATGTAACCTAAGTGTAGCAAGGGAATGAAAGAGTATTAAGAGATAAGTTCAGAGAGGAGGTGAACGTCTGATCTGGGAAGACCTAGGATGCCATTGTAAGAACAATTGCTGTCCCACCAAGTCATTGCAAAGTTTTCAGGTGACTTGATATGCCTTAGGTTTTAAAGGAATCACTGCCTGCTATGTTGAGAACAGCTTATGGAGATGATTCGTGGAGGAAACAGACCACTAAGGAGACGTTTCTATAATCCAGACATAACCATAGGAGTTGTGGAATGAAGTATGAAGACATTACTGGATTAGATTTTGAATATATTTTGAAGATAGATTTAGAATGTTTTAGTGTTGAATTGGATATGGTATTTGAGTGAGGGGAGTCAAGGATGATTTTGGACTAAGCAGTTGAAAGATGAAGTTATCATCAACTGAGAGGGGGAAGATCTGAAAATTACTTTGTTCAGTCTCTCATTTTATAGATGCCAAGTAAGTCAAGGCTCTTACCAGAATTAGAAATGTGGACATTATCTCCTCATAAAAATAAAACAAGACTTTCCTGAGAGCCTTCTGTAAAATAAGTGCAATTTTGTGTAATCAGAGTTTCTTATAAATACAAAAGAAAAGTTGCAATAGAATAGAGGATTTATGCCTAGAAACTCTGTACCACTACCTAAAAGCCACCACATGTGATGGTGAAATTAAGTCCTTGGGGATGTTGAATAGGCCTTCAATAAACCACTTTAAAATTTCTCCTTTTAGGATTTTCTTTTAACTCACCTTGTTGTTTCACATTCACATTCTGTCCAAGTTGTTCCCTTTTTCTAAAGCGTGTTGCCCCATTCCTCTCTCAGCTCATTTTTGGTCATATTTTATTTATTTATTTATTTACTTATTTATTTTTTTATTTAATTTTTCATTTTTTCAAGTCAGGGTCTCACTTGGTTGCCCAGGCTGGAGTATGGTGGTATAATCACTGTTCACTGTAGTCCTTGGCTCAAGCTATTCTCCTGTCTCAGTCTCTCTAGTAGCTGGGACTGTAGGTGTGTGCTACAACGCCTGGCTAATTTTTTTGTTTGTTTGATATTTTTTGACACTGGTGTCAAACTTCTGGGCTCAAGCAATCCTCCTGCTTCGGCCTCCTAAAGAGCTGGGGTTACAGGAGTGAGCCACCACACCTGGACTTTTGGTGATCTTTTAAATTTTATTTCAGAAGTCCATTCATCTTAGAAATGTTTTCTTTATCCCTAAGATGAACTCAGTACCCTCCTCTAGGTTCCAACAGCATCCAGTGTCTTCCACCCATTTTTCACATACTCTGCTTGCCAGTCTGTATCCCTCAAGGACAAGGATTTCTTTTACTCTTATATAGGTGCTTCACAACACCAAACACATGCTGTATGACTATTAAATTGAAATACTTGCATGTTTTAGATATAGGTTTTCTTTGTTTCTCCAGTAATCTCTGAATTTTCTGTTTATTATGAAAAGATGCATGTAGCACACAAAGTAGAAAATACTTTTTTTACTTGTCAAATTTCTCATCAAGATGCCAACTGTTTTTTGTTTCACATATTATCTGATCTCTACTTCACTTATTTTTGGAAGTAAAGAAGCAGTGGAATGGAAGTTATCAAGAGAGAAGTAAAAAAAAACTTCTAGACAATCCACTTTATTTTTCTCATATTCCAGTACTCTAGACAATGTGAAGCCTTCTCTGTCCAAAGTGATGGTCACATATTCCTACAAATATTTAGTACTCAGCTCAGCCTGTGTCTGCAGTCTCTTTATGTCCCAGTCCTCTCCTGCATCTTAAATCTTAGTCACTATGCACAATCTTGATAAAGTTCCACTCTTCTTTAGAGACATTTCCTATACATTATTGTCACCAGTGAACTCTCCTCCTTAGTCTCTGTTCCAGAAGTTCAAATCATCTTTAACGCCCATGTGTGTACTTAAACATACATCTTCTTGGCTTATTATTTGTTTCAGTAGTGTGTTTTATATTACAAAATGGGTTGCAAGTCTTGTGTTTGCTTTTGTTTACCTCTCTCTATCTAGAAAAACATACCAGGCACTTGTTCTCTGCAAGGCCCTGGGTTTAGAGTAGTAGAAATAAGAGAGATGGATAGAGTTTGTTTCTGCCTCTAAAAGCTTGGTGTAAACAAAGATATAAAAAACTTGCCATAAACTAGAGTTCAAGGTAATACCTGAGACACATGGAGAGTAAATACTCAAGAAGTTTGAGGTGAAAGAAAAGTAAGAAGGAATAAAGCTAAGAAGGAATGGAGTCAGAGACATCTTGATATAAGGTGGATATCTGAGGTGGCCTTGAGAGATATGTATGATTCTGATGAGTTATTTCAGGTGAAAAAAAGGCAGAAGGGAAATAGACCTATTAAGTTAATAGTGAGCAAGACTGTTTGATCAGGATGAAGGAGGGATTAATTGGTAACTAACACTTATTAAGCATGCATTGTGTGCTCAATACTTTACATATATTACCTGATCTTCACAACAAAAGATTATCATTCTTTTATTTATTTATATTTTTTCATATCATAGTCTTCCATCCCCAAATCCATCTAAAATTTCTAAAATGCGAATTCTGGTTATTATGAACATTAAGGGTATTCTAAAAGGGAAAACAAAAGGGTACTGTTCTTTTAGAAGAAACTGATAAAGCAGAAGAAACTGATAGTCCAGGTATCATGATGATGGTGGTGGTGATAATAATGATAATTTGAATGTTGCAAGAGGAAATGGGAAGCAAACATAAGGATAAGACAGACTATGAAGGAGAACTCCATAGGACTAATAGAATGTGAGGAAGGAAGGAAATGAATCTGCACACATTAGTAATTTAGTGGTTGTCAGATTAATGAATCTCTAAATGACAACATCATGCATTTATTCAACATGTATTTGTTGGTTTCTACTAAGTCTTTTTGTATTTATTAATGTGTAGAATCAGTAGATTTATGATAGGAAGTGACTTGTGCTCCAATTTCCAGAAAACACTCATCGTGTCTTCCTGATAGAGCTGCTCAATTAAATAATATTAATTGTTCTCCTGATACTACACAAAAATTAAAATTGATAAAATACAGAACAGAAGGACATTTTTACTTTTTGACATTACTCATTCTTACTGATGAATCAAAATCCTTTTAGATTGTATATCTTCCTTAATAGGCTCCAGTAATTTATGTAGTAAGATTTATTTTGATATAAAAATGACAAATGGAATTACATATTGAGTTTGTGTTTGGTCTGTTCTAGCACATAGTCTCTGCATAGTATATCCATATCATGCTACTTAGTATTACAAATTATTTCACATCAGTGCTGCTGTATGCTGTTAATTGTACAATTATTACAAAAAGAATGAAGAAAATTCCTCCTATACAATCATTGTTTTTTCCCCCTATTTATTCATGGAATATTCAAACTAAGCTGTATGTTAATTAAGTTTCACAAGTTAGTCCATTCAGTTCTTTTAAAACATGAATTCTGAGGTCCAGCAGTTAATATAAGATTTTGGCAGACGATTAATAGTAGCTACTCAATTTGTAGCTCTTTCATCTGTGTAATTTTGGTGATATATGTAGTATGTCCTAGGCAAAGGAATATTTCAAGATTAAAGAGGCAATGAGGATGGTGGTGCTTACTTTCAGTGTGTCAAATCTGGTAAATGAAAGGATGCAATATAATTTATACTTGCACTGTTTGAAAACTAGCATTGATATTGGAGGTGCATCAAACATACATTGTTGCTGATATAAATAATTAATATTCTAAAATTTTCTTATTTAGTTGTGTATTTAAAGCAGTGATACTTAAGTCAATATTAACAAGTTATTTTGGGATCAGAATTTTACAGGTGTAATGAAAATACTTCTAGTGATTAAAACAATACATAAAAAAAGAAAAAACTGTAGCGAGTATGCTATTTTATTGTAATTGGGGTATTTTTATTTCAAAAATACATTTCCATTTAAATTAAAATTTATTCAGTATGCAATCATTCCAATTTCCATTACTTCCTTCTGTCCTGCTGTCTGATCTTGTGTTTCTTGAAAGGGAACTTTTTTTGTGACCAGTTCTTTTACCTTTGTCCCCAAATTTCTTTGGGTTCAGAGCCAACAGAGAAGACTACGTTTCTCCATTTGGGCTTATAAATTAGAATTTGGTTCTCCTTACTTCCCCTTTTATACATATGGAATATGTAAACTTGTGTTCACTCATTTGCAGAAAGACTTCAAAATTACATATACAGATGAATGTGAGAATGTGGGCAGAGAGAGAATACAGAACAGAAGGACTTTTAAAAATTGTTTTTCCGCATTGCAAAGTCAGCCCTCTTGGGCCCTACTTCCAGAAGAAGAAATGGAAATCACTAATAACCTCCAATGAAAAACCCCTCTAGAAACTGAGTACAAGAAAGGATTCCACTTAGATCCATTGAATTTTGCCTTTAGTTTTCAAACTTGCAAATAGAAGGAACATTCTCATGTTTTTCAAGAGAAAAAGAACCTTGTTCCCTGGCCCTATGGAACTCTTCTAGTTTGTCTTGACCTGACTGCATGATGCAGGAAAACCTTGGAATCAGCACCCACATTCTATTGCTCAGCCTGTTTTTTTTAATGGTGGTAAGATGTGCATAGCATGAAATTTGCAATCTTTACCATTTTGAAGTGTACAGTTCTTGTTGTGTAGGTATACTTACATTATTGTGAGAAAGATCTCCAAGAACTTTATCTTGTAAATCTGAAACTCTATACCCATTGAACAACAACTCCTCATTTCCTTCATGTCCTCAAAGTTAATCAGTGCTGCAGCATGTGTTAGAATGTCCTTCATTTTAAAAACTGAATAATAAGCTGGGCTCAGTGGCTCAGCCTGTAATCCCACACCTTTGGGAGGTTGAGGTGAGTGAATTGCCTGAGCCCGCAGGTTCGAGACCAGCCTGGGCAGCAAGACCTCATTTCTACAATAAATCAAAAAATCAGCCGGGCATGGTAGCGCATGCCTGTAATTCCAGCTACTTGGAAGGCTGAGGCATGGTAGTGCATGCCTGTAATTTGGGCTACTCGGAAGGCTGAGGTGGAAGGATCGCTGGAGCCCAGCAGGTCGAGGCTGCGGTGGCCGGGAGCGGCCACTGCACTCCAGTCTGGGCTACAGAGTGAGACTCCAACTCAAAAACAAAGCAAAACAAAACAAAACAAAAACTGAATAATAATCCATGGTATGTACAGTCACGCATCATTTAATGATGAGGATATATTTTGAGAAATGCATCTTTAGGCCATTTCTTCATTGTGTGAACACCATAAAGTGCACTTATAAAAACCTAGATGGTTTAGCCTACTATACACCAAGGCTATGTGTTATAGCCTGTTGCTCCTAGGCTACAAACCTGTAGAACACATTACTGTACTGGATGCTATAGGCAATTATAACACAATGGTATGTATTTGTAAAATATGTTTATAAGTATATGTATATAGAAGCATAAACATGCAAAAATGTCATATGTATTATATATTTAAACATAGACAAAGTACAGTAAAAATACAGTTTTATAATTTTATGGGACCACTGTTGTATATGCAGTCCTTTGTTGACTGAAAGTCCTTATGTGATGCATGTCTAATATACCATATTTTGCTTATCCATTCATCTGTTGGTGAACACTATTTGGGTTGCTTCTACCTATTGGCCATTGTAAATAATATTGATATGAATATTAGTATTATGTTCTATGTTTTGTCCATTTAGAATATGAAAGTTAAGCCAGTGGGTTTTTTGGGGGTTTTTTTTGGTGAATTTAGTCAAACATGTGAAAAATAAAATTTCCTCCAGAAACACTGATAAACATATTTTGGACCATGTATGATGGCTCACGCCTATAATCCTGGCACTTTGGGAGGCCGAGGAGGGCCAATCATTTGAGGCCAGGAGTTGGAGACCAGTCTCGGCAATATAGCAAAACTCCATCTCTACAAAAACATTTTTAAAATTACCTGGGAATGGTGATGTATATCTGTAGTCCTAGCTACTTGGGAGCTAAAGCTGTAAGATTGCTTGAGCTCAGGAGTTTGAGATTACAGTGAGCTGTGGTGATGTCACTGCACTGCTTCCTGAGTGACAGAGCAATACCGTGTCTCTAAAACATATGAAAAGAAAGCAAACATACTTTCCTCTCTATATATTAAAAATGTCTCTGGAGAAACCCCTGCTTCTTGTAGTACTGTGGATTTGTGAAGATGCAGTAGGTGCTTGCTAGAAAAATACTTTTAGCGAGAGCAGAGACTCAGTTTCACTTATTTCTTCTTTTCTTGCCTTTTTTTGTCATCTATAAAATCTTTTATCCTAACTCATTAAAACTGGATGATTGACTTTGATTACTGTCACACCCAAACTGTTTCAAACAAGTTATCAGTAGTTCAAAAATGCAGTTGCTTCTTTGAATTATTTATGAAAAGGATCCCATGACATTTTTCCGTGAATAATGATGATGGTAAGGAGAAAGAAGGGACTATCCGCTCCTCCTCTAAAATGTGGGGTCTTGGTTAGAGGTGCCTGTCCCACTTCCTCAACTTTTAATTCCCAGGAAAGTCCTAGTCAGGATTTCCTGGTAAGATTTATTTTGCTCTGCATTGTCAATAGACTCTTTTCTCTAACTGAGCTCATGGAAATAATCCAGTTTCTATCACTAGTGGGTCTCAATTCGAAAACTATGTAGGTGACTGAAGGGTCAGGGCTGTGTTGGCTTTCTCAGCTGTGTGCTCACTGGGATTGAAATATGTAGTGGAATGAGGGTTCTCCCTAGAGAGACTTCTGGGTTTCTAGCTTCACCACACAGCTGTCTCACCTAGTCTATTGAAACTATTTCTTGCTTTATGTGTGTGAGAAATATAGTAAATTCTCAGATCATATTTTGGCATAATTAATTATAACAACTAATATTATGTTTTGTTTCGTGTTTAGTTTCTAGGGTAAAACATCAGTTTTCTGTGTAATTTCCATTCTATAAGATTTCTATTGTTTTGAAAAAAATAGGAGAAGCCTGCTTTTCTGTAAGCGTTGCTGGCTGGAACGAGCCTACAATTTTAGAAATAGACAAAGGTGAAGATGTGTAGCTTTAATAGCCTTTATTATTATAATCAATATGGTCCTAACTTCTGCTAGCAACAATAAAGTCCTCTATTCTTCATCATCTTTCTCTCATTTAATAATTTTCTTTTGGTTATGCAGAATAAAATTGTTTCCTTGAAATTCCTTGAAAGAGAATATTCCTTTTAATGTAAGGACTAAAATAAAGAAGTCATCCAAAGTTTGCAAGGCAGGGTATATCTATTGCTGGTGCATGTAGAAACTCAAGTGATATTTTGACAGCTGAATTTTTTCTGGGAGTTTTTTACTTAAGCCTCAACATATCTCTGTTGTCATACTGCTTATTTTACGTTGTTCTAGTTAGATGTTAATTCATGATGAGTATGGAATTGCTGAAGGGTCAACATGAAAATTACAGGGAAAAATGAAAATTGAAAAAGAATAAGACATGTACACTACATGATTTTTATTTATTTATAAATTTTATTGATTTGAACTTGTTCATAATGTATCAGGTGTGTTAAATCTTTGGTAAGCATCTTTTGGTTATCTTTTTTTGCTGAGGTCCACTCCAACCCTGGGGCCCAAAAGGAAGTAACGCAAAAGTATTATCACTTAGTAAATTCTATGCTCTGTAAATATACTTTTCATGGGGCCATCAGAAAAAGAAAATAGCCAAGAACGCTGAAAACTACATTTGTTTTGAATTGTTCAGCTTGTTTAAAGACCCAGGGTTAACCATGCCTAGAAAGAGGATCAGATAAGTATATTAAAGTCTGATGTTTGGAGATAGGTAGTTTTTCTCTGCTGTGCATCGACATTTGAGTTAGTAATGTGATTTCTAATGGATTTCTTTAAAATATTACAGTTTACACTCCCACCAACAGTGTATGTGTTCCCTTTTCACCACATCATCTCCAGCATCTGTTATTTTTTGAGTTATTGATAATGGCTATTCTGACTGGAGTTAACTAGTGCAACCTCTGTGGAAAGCAGTGTGGCAATTCCTAAAATCTCTAAATATCGACCTCCCATATGACCCCGCAATCTCCCTACTGGGAATACACCCTGAAGAACTCAAATCACTCTATAAAAAAGATACCTGCACACGTATGTTCATCGCAGCCTTGTTCACAATAGCAAGAACCTGAAACCAACCATGCTGTCCATCAAAAGAGGGCTGGAATAAAAAAATGTGGTACAGCCGGGCTCGGTGGCTCAGCCTGTAATCCCGCACTTTGGGAGGCTGAGGTGAGTGGATTGCCAGAGCCCACGGGTTCGAGACCCGTCTGGGCAACTTGGCGAGACCTCATCTCTACAATAAAATCAAAAAATTAACCGGGCGTGATAGTGTGCGCCTGTAGTTCCAGCTACTTGAAAAGCTGAGGCAGAAGGATCGCCGGAGCCTAGCAGGTCAAAGCTGTGGTGGCCGGGAGTGGCCACTGCACTCCAGTCTGGGTGATAGAGTGAGACTCCAACTCAAAAAAAAAAAGATGTAGTACATATACACGATGGAATACTATGCAGCCATAAAAAAGAACAAAATCATGAATTTCGCAGCAACCTGGATGGAACTAGAGTCCATAATACTGAGTGATCTTTCACAGCAACAAAGATCTGAGTATCACATGTTCTCACTCATAAGTGGACCTTGAAAATCTATCATAATACTATAAGAAAAGAATCGACAGTGGTGGGAATCTATTCGGGGGGACAGGGAGGGCAAGGGTGGTGGGATTAATGGTAGTCACTATCTGTCTGGGGACAGGGGGACACCCCTTATCAACAAGGGTGCCTGAAAGATGCATATTTGTATATCTAACCCTTAACTGTACCCCACAATTTTAAAATAAAAAATATGTTAAAAAAATGAAATAAAATAAAATTAGAAAATTAAGATGCAAAAAAAAATATTACAGTTGATCTTAGATTTGGTTAAAAAATATTTCATTACTTTGGACAAATGATTGGAGTTGGCCTTATTAGGCCAAGGCTTTACAAGCTGATAATTTTGCCTCGTAGCGTGTGCTAAAATATTGAACTGTGATTTTGCTAGCCAGGTTGAACCCTCAGTTTACCATTTGGAAATAGATTTGCCAGGCATGGGGCTCACACCTGTCATCCCAGCACCTTGGGAGACGGAGGCAAGAGGATTACCTGAGCTCAGAGCTTTGAGACCTGCTTGAGCAACATGGTGAGACCTCGTCTTGACAATACATCAAAAAATTAGCCTGGCATGGTGGCACGCTTCTGTGGTTCCAGCTAATTGGCAGGCTGAGGTGGAAGGATTGCCTTAGCCCAGCAGATCGAGGCTGCGGTGGTCGTCAGCATGCCACTGCACTCCAGCCTGGGCAACAGGGTGAGACTCTTGACTCAAGAAAAAAAAACAAAAAAGAAAATAGTCTTTATTTTTTTGTTGTTATTTTTATATTCATTAAAGAGGGTTGGAAAAGTAAAAATCATAAAAGAAAAAAATGAAACAATATGGTACATTTTCTTATATCTCAATCCTATCTCATAATAATTAATTACACCAACTATTATGTTTTGTTTGATTTCTAGTTTCTAGGGTAAAACATCAGTTGTGTATATCCAGTTTCATATCTTGCTTTAAAAAATTTAACATTATATATGAGTATTTTTATGTTATACAATGTCCAAAACACTTGCAACTTTTATGTTTGATTTGTTAATGCTAAGTTAACTCTTTCTCTTGATTTTTTTAAGGATGTTTTTTAAATTGAAACACATTTTGAAGCTCCTTCTCTTCTGCCTTGCCATATTCATCATGTCACAGTAGGCCAGAGTAAACTTGAGCTGCTTTGGACATTTGACTAGGTGCAGGTGTAGGGTTTCAGGTGAAGGGATTTTGAGGGCAAATAGTATTCCAGTTTGGAGGGGAAAGGATAGAGGAAGATTTGGAAGGTGTACGTTCATTAAATTGTGAGCCTAGGAAATGTGCTTCCACACACAGTCTATGGACTTTTTCTTTCTCCTGGTTTTTTTGCTCTTCTTCAGTGAGCTCCTCCTACCTGTCCCCACCCTGCTCAGGATCCAAAGAGTTTGCCAGACTGTAAGGACTGTTAGCAACATTTTAGGAAGTTACTCCATCCTGGTCCACTCTTCCCCAACACACACCAACATCTCCCTCCATCAAAACTTGGGATTTCTGGAAGCAGGAAAACACATCAAGTTATAAGATGTCATCAATGTTAAGCATGCAGAAATAGTATAAAATGAAGGCAGTTATTTAGTAAGATCAAATTGTTTGGACAGCATTTTGAAAACATGTGCATATTTTGACATATGCTACTTTGTCGCATCTAGAAGGTGCGCAGAGAGGATTGGCTGAGGTAGTGAAAACTGAGGTTCCTTGGTTTGTTTAAAAATCACACATCCAGCCAGCCCAGCATGGTGGCTCACATCTGTAATCCCAGCACTTCAGTAAATCAAGGTGAGAGAATCGCTTGAGCTCAGGAGTTTGAGACCAGCCTGGGCAACATAGACCTCATCTCTACAAAAATACAAAAAAATTAGTCAGGCGTGATAGCTTGAGCCCAGGAGGTCAAGGCTGCATTGAGCCAGGTTTGCACCACTGCATTCCAGCATGGGTGACAGAATGAGATCCCCAACTCAAAAAAATAAAAATAAAAATAAAAAATAAAATAAAATCACAAGTTCATGGGCAGGCAAGGTGATGGCTAATTAGTTTGAGAAATTCTACATTGTATACATACATCAAAATATCACATTGTACCCCATAAATGTATACAATTACAACTTGTCAATTAAAAGTAATATTAATAAAATAAATAGTGAACGTGTCACAGTGAAAGGAGGGCAGCCTAGACTCAGACTTTCTGTGAGCTCCAAGAATTGAGGCAGTTATGGGAGGCTAGCAGACAATACTCATAGGAATCTCTTGTTATTTAATTGTTGCTCCTTCTCCCAGGACCACTGTATTCATTTAGATTTGTTCTTATGCTGCTTTATTCTTTAACTAATTAAAAAAATTATCCTTGAGTGGCACTAGTGGCTTTGTGACTAATGGACATTGGAAGGAGCTCAGTGACAAAGACCAGGGATTATTTAGCTTTTCCATACCTCTTCCTTTGTTCATCTTTGTCATATTACAACATTCTGTTCAGGATTCCTTCTGCTTTTTAGCAAGATTGACATGTGGGGCCTTACCCGGAAAGGCAAAGACTGATTTGATTAGGGATTTCTTTGTTCCAGGTATCTTGCATCAGAGAGCCTTTATAACTAGATGAGAGGAGTGGATTAGGGGTTTCCTGGGGATAATTTTTGGTCTACACTGAAAGGAAAATATTGTCTTAATTAATTAAAGCTCAGATGGATTTATGGACTATAGTCATTTTCATAATTAACAACTTGATTTTTGTTTCAAAATGCTTTAAAAATTTTAAGCAACATGAACACACATTACCACTTTTTTTGCTTTTTCTTGTTATGATCTTAAAATGTGAGTTTTTAAATCTAAAGCAAATCCTAAAAGCAAAAGCTAATAAATACTAATAAAAATGTTAGTTCATCATTAGTATTTTAAGATGGGCCCCCAGAAGTATCTCTATAAGGAAGTTTTTATTTAAACAACAATTTGGTTTGTAAATTCTATTAAAAACAAACTAATGTGACATAAAATACACATGTGTTTAGAAAGTCATCATATACAGTGTAAGTGAAAAAAATATTGGTTTCTGTGTTTCTTTTTCAAACTCCCTTTTGGCAGTAAATTGTACTGTATAGAGGTGTCCTGCCATTTCTTTCTGAATTAACTACTCCTCTGCTTGCCTTGAATCTGGAGTCATTCTTTCTGACCTCCATTCCAACATGTGATTTTAATCTTCTACTTTTTCTTATTGTGAAGCATTTTTTATTCACTACTAAAGTCACTCTGCTATTCTCTCTGTATTACTTCATTGTGAGAATTTCCCACATGAAAAACATTGGAGAACCTGGAACCTTCCAAATCTGGTTTAGACAAATTAGTCTACATTTATGTTACTATTTATAATAACAATGCTGAAAATAAATCCAAATGTCTACCATTTATTGGTTAAATGTTATGATATACTATAGAATGGATGTTTTTGTAACCAAAAATTAATTTACATAGATACACAGTGATGACATGGCAAATTTTTTTAAAATTAGAAAGTGTTTCTTTCACTTACATAGTATCTTTCATCTTAAGGTTTAAAAACTCTTGCAATATTGACCTTCACGTCATTGCTCTTCTGTTGTCTTCATTAAAATAATATTAATACCCACAATAATGTTATTATTATTATTTTCTCTGAGATATCCCAGAGAAGGCAGAGAAAAGAGCTGGCAAAGTATTCAAGGATTCCCGATGCCCATCTCTTCAACTCTTCATAGATTGTAGATATAAAGAACTCTTTTTTCCCTCTTTTAACTAGCCACAAAATAATTATTTGTTTAATAAAACAAGAATATACAGCTTATTTTTACTGAACTTAAAAGTTAAAATTGAATTGTATTTAAGAATAAGCCTCCAGTATTGATCTTAGTGTTTCCATGCATAATTAAAACAAACAAAAACCAGAAACATGCCTTTCAAATGACTTGGTGTCAGACCACAAAGCAAATTATTTTAAAGCAGTTGGATGATTCTAACAGCTGAGCAAATACTGTTCATCTATTCAACATGACTTGATAATGGATCATACCAAGTAAAGAAAAATCTCTTTCAAAGCTTTATAATTTTTTCAATTAAATTATTATAATAGAGGTAGCACTGTTATAAGAGAGAGTAGATAACAGAGTTCATAACTTAAGACATCTTTAAGTGTAATAGTAATAGAATTTGATATTCTGAAGTCTTTTAGTTCATCTATAGTGGAATTGATTAAATCATACTTCTGTAGTAAATGACAACCATAACAAGTACAGTAATTAAAAAAGTTATGCTTTACAAATTACTGTCTTCCACTGTTTCCACTTCCAGCATTTTCTTTTCATGGGTTAGAAGAGTGAATTGCAAGTTTTAATCTTAAATTATACCTTTTTGGCAGTGGAAAATAGATTTTTTTAAAAACCTATGAAGTCCTGTATATTCTTCTATTCCTATATTGATGTGGTAAGTCAGGAATCTACAGAAAAATAGTCTACTCTGGATTGACTGCTGCAGTGAATTTGTGACATCTTTGCACTGTGAAAATCCTTGTCTTGCTGCATATTTCTAAGAACCTACGAATCATGCAGTCAACTGAAGTATCCTATTTCAAAATTGAGGTTATGTGACACTGCCCCGGAATGACACTTGAGCTGAATGCTCTTGTCCGCTACTGTAGGGTACACATAAAACCTTTCACTTAGAAATTTAAGGTTCTCTATGTGACAGGAAAATATACTATAACACCCCTTTTATGAGACTAAAATTTACTGTATCATAATGAAAATTGAATAAAACAATCTCTACTTCTTTTTATGTATTTTACCCATATCTGACTCCAACTTTATCTTAAAATATAGGAACAAAAGGCATTTCCATGGGTGCATCCATTATTTTGTCTCTATATCTTCTTTTTAATTATTTTTAAATATTTATTTAATTTTGAGTTGGAGTCTCACTCTGTTGCCCAGGCTGGAGTGCAGTGGCACACTCATGACCACCCCAGTCTTCCAAGTAGCCAAAACTACAGACATGCGCTACCACACCCTGCTAATTTTTTTATTTATTGTAGAGACGAGGTCTCACCAAGTTGCCCAGATTGATCTCAAACCCATGGACTCAGGCAATCCACTCGCCCTGGCCTCCCAAAATGCTGGGATTACAGGCTGAATTTGCCTCTATTTTTAACCCTGGACAGATATCTTAGGAAACCTAAGTATAATTTTTTATATATGTATTTGTCATATCAGTGAAATGCAATTTTATTTTTTAACTGAAGAATTAGTGTTTTGACATGTAAGGGGTTACTTTTTGTATCCAATTTTATTTTATGAAACAAACTTGTAATTATTCAAAGTCTAAGACATGAACAGAAAGTAAAATGTAATGTTTAACAAATCTAACAGGCCGGGCTCGGTGGCTCAGCCTGTAATCCCGTGCCTTGGGAGGCCGAGGTGAGTGAATTGCCTGAGCCCGCAGGTTCGAGACCTGGCTGGGCAATTTGGTGAGACCTCATCTCTACAATAAATCAAAAAATTAGCCGGGTGTGGTAGTATGCGCCTGTAGTTCCAGCTACTTGGAAGGCTGAGGCGGAAGGATCACCGGAGCCCAGCAGGTCGAGGCTGCGGTGACTGGGAGCGGCCACTGCACTCCAGTCTGGGCGACAGAGTGAGACTCCAACTCAAAAAGAAAAAAAAAAACAAATCTAATAAAGCTCATTTGTCAAACTAAAAAACTAATAAAGTTTCTCACCTGAATTTTTCCTCTCCATGGGTATAGATTTCCTTTTAATTTGTAACCAATTTAGAAAACATTTAAGGAAATTAATAGGCAAAGAGTAACAGCAGTGATTGCAAATGTGTTGTCTTAAAGATTTCTCCACTAAATGGGACACTGTCATTTAGACCACTGGAAACTGCTTGAATGTGTTTTCTGATGCTCTTTTTAGAGCAGTTGATACAAAAGCAAAGAATTATATGTCCAAAAGACTTGGGCAAGGCAAAATATCTAAATGTAGCATTAGGTGCACACCTTCTAAGTTCTTGACAAATATAATTTAAAAAGTAGTAATTATTTCAGTTTAATTTCTTAGAATTATAGAAGCTACCAGTGCTATCAACTTAGTATAAATGATTCTGTGCCTCCTCAGCCCTGGAATTTTAAAGGTGATAAAATTAAGACTCAGAGATGTTCACTGATTCCACTAGGACATAATGACATATTTTGGTTGAGCCTGGGTCTTCTCCTCAATCTAGGGCTACAGCTGCTGCAATAAGGAACTTCTCAATCATGTCTGTGAGCCAAGTATAGAAGAGCAATTGACTTTTGTATTATAGGAGATTTCACTGCAAAAAAAGTCAGGGTGATGGTTTCACATTAGGAGTGTACTCCACACTTTGCACTAGTTCACAAAAAATGCAGTGATGAGAGAGTGGCCCTCATAGTACTGAACTGGACATCATGCAAAATCATGGTGTCATTCACACTACTGGCCATAAAAAGCATAAGACCACATTCATAAATGTTCTGGTTGAAAATTACTCTCCAGTGTTCCTTCTGTCATCCACCCAAACCAAGCTATATGTATATATTTTTTCATGTGAATTTTGTAATTCATGCTGTTTCTCATTTTGCTTGCACTTTTCCCACAGCACATATCTAGTTATTTGCACAAGATGTTTTAAAAATTAAAAATTAGTGTTGATTAAGATCTTTTATACATTATTAAGATAAATACTTTTGTGGATGTTCTTAGGCTTAGTTCAAGCCTTTGTTAATCTGATCTTTCATAGAGCTTTCTTTTCCCCCTAGGAAGCACTTATTGCTCAGATTTGAATGAGGGTAGTTTACATGTCTATAGATATAAACCTTTTGGTTATATTCAAAGAGTAAAATATTTAATTCAAATTTGGACCATCTGAATTTTATCATTTCTGCTTAGCTACAATACATTTATTTAATCTTTTATTGAGCCACAACTATGTTCCAGAATGGTTTTAAATGCTTGAGAGGAGAAAATTAGAGATAAATAACTGCCTGCTTGGTGTGTGTGTGGGGGGGTGTATGGGAAGAGGAAGAGAAAGAAATGTTACAATAAAGACAATTACAATGCAACTTTAATGGAGGTAGATATATAATAAATAAAATGTGCCAGTTTATTAAGTATCTGACTAATTTAAACATACTCTTGTATCTGAAATATTCAAGTTAATTTTTCATGTAGATTTGTGCTGGTTTGAATTTACTAAGCAAAAATAAATTTCTATTTATTTTTATTTTATGTTCATTAAATGACCACAAATTAAGAGAATCGGGAACACTTGCATACTTTGCCAACTCTTTTCATTAACATATTTGGGCTACCCACCCGAAATCATGAAAATAATTATAAATAGTGAATTAATTAATCATAGTAATAATAGCAACTATGGCTATCATTTTAATAGTCATTATAGATGAGTGGTGCTGAGAAGGTTAATACTGCACCATAGCCAACCCCATCAGTCACATTTTGGTGTGTGTTTTTTTGTTGTTTTTTTTTGTTTTTCACGGAACCAACCGTACTAAACATTCTGGTATTTTGATGACCATCTAACTGGTACTGTCTGGTGACACAAAAGTTGGTAACTCCTACTCTTTCTAAGGGATGGCCTCAATAGTTTGAGAAACTGCAAAGGAAGATACCTGGGGACTCACTCGTGGTAAGTCAGTCATCAAGCAGGTGGCCACATGTTGACTCTAGGGAGGTTTTGTTCACGACAGCAGATGTGGTTGTGCAACATTTTGCTCGCTGGCTGACACTTTGATTGTCTTTTTCACAATAATGGCTCTATATTTCTCCAGATGACAGAAGTTTGTAAATCTGGGTTTTATTCCCCTCCTCTTCCCATTTACTGCCTATGTGACCTTTTGTTAAATTTTAATTTTAAATTTAAACTTAAGCATTTGTTTCTCACCTATAAAACTAATATACTTTTTTCAGGGTAGTTGTGAAGGCTAAATGAGATGATGTGTGTGAACAGGATTTTGTAAACTTTAACAACATCTGACATTTAGTCAATATCGGCTATGTTTTTATCAGACATGTATGTCTTGAGGTATGCAGCTTTCTTGTTCTCAGTGTCCTGGGTGCCAGGAATGTCTAGGATCAGTAGTCAGTGCAGTCATTCCAGTTACCATGAACCCTTAATTAGACTCAAACTGGCAGACTGGCAGGAAGAACAACAGCAGTCAACACATAAGTGTGCTTTAACTTGTTTGCCTTAAATTTCTTCTATTTTCAACTAACAAGAAATGGGATATAAGTATGAGATTTATGCCCTTGTTGATGTCACTATTCAAGTTGGTATGTTTATGTCAATGAATATGAACTAATATTAATTAAATTAATATTGTTTCTTTGACTCTGCTGTAAGTTCTATAAAAAAAACCTTAATCTTATTTTGTTATTATCCACAGTGACTTGCATGTGCTAGGTTCTCAAGAAATAATTTTCTGATAAATGACTTTTATGTTTATCTGAAGAATACAGAGAGAGAGTGAGTAATTTGTAAAATATGTGATAATTCTCAAATTTGAAGTTTATTGATCATAATTTCCTCTTCAAACAAGTGAATAATTTTGAGATTAGTGAATAATAAAGGTAAAAAGTTGACTTTTTCCCCAAATATTGCCTGACTTCTTTTGTTATATAAATAAGTCAGATAATTTGAGAAAGAAGTATAATTTAGCCATCTTTTGCATGGGCATTATAGATGACTATTAAAATAAGTTATGATTCCTTCAGAATCTTTATAAATTTTAAGAATTTCATGTAGTCATCTATATTTTGTAAAATTTCTCCCAGATGCTTTAAAAACACTCCCTCAAGCAATTTCCACTTGCCTGACTGATCATTGAGACCACATAACTAAAAGCAGAATTTAGCAACCTTTCCCGCTCATAACCACTTTTATGAAGCTAAAAGAAAGCACTTTTCTAGCACTGACCCAAACTTTTTTTCCACCCATGATGGTATATTTTCCTATGTTGAGTACCCCTAATCGGGCTTATCACTAAGAAATATAATCTTAGCTGTCTTCTGCTATACCACTTCATCTTTTCTTTAAAAAATTTTTTTTTTTTTTTATTTTAAAGATGTGGGATACAGTTCAGGGTTACCTATACAAATGTTCATTATGCAAGTACCCTTGTTAAGTATCCTGGCAGTTCTTCACTACTGCCAATCCCATTCCCCTACTTCCGCTGGCAGTCTCCCACTACTGCCAATTCCTTTCTTATAGTATTATGATAATTGTTCAGGGTTCGCTTATGAGTGAGAACATATGGTACTCAGTTCTTTGTTTCTGTGATAGATCACTAAGTATTACAGACTCTACGTCCATCCAACTTGCTGTGAAGTTCATAATTTTGTCCTTCTTTATGGCTGCAAAGTATTGCATCATGTATTTGTACCACATTTTAAAAATCTGGTCCTCTTTTCGATGGGCAGCATAGTTGGTTCCATGTTTTTGCTATTGTAAATAATGCTACAATAAACATGCGTGTGCAGGTATCTTTTTCATAGAGTAATCTGAGTTCCTTTGGGTATATTCCCAGTAGAGGGATTGTGGGATCATATGGAAGATCAATTTTTAGATCTTTTAGGAATTGCCAAACTGTTTTCCACAGAAGTTGTACTAGTTTGCACTCCCACCAACAATGTAGAAGTGTTCCCTTTTCCCCACATCCTCTCCAGCATCTGTTGTTTTTTGAGTTATTGATGATGACCATTCTGACTGGAGTTAGTGGTATCTCAGTGTGGTTTTAATTTGCATTTATTTGATTTTTCATGTATCTGTTGACTGTTCGTATGTCTCCTTTTGAGAAGTGTCTATTCATATCTTTTGCCCGCTTTGTAATGGTACTGTTTGTTTTTTTCTTTTGGGTGCATTTGAGTTCCTTGTAGATCCTAGATGTTAGGTCTTTGTCAGATATACAGTTGGCAAATATTTTCTTTACAAGAACCCTCTAAACTCACGTTTTTTCCTGCATTGATCACATTACATTACTGACAAATACTACTCTATCTCTATGTGGGTGAATCATGTATATGAATTGTTTATTGGGATAGTGGGCATAAAAATCCATTCTATAGACTTAATTACATTTAAATGCAAATCAAGTGGAAGATAAATTCACATGGATTCATGGTCCATCGTGGAAGTCTCACTGGATTTATATTTTCACCTAAAGTCTTAGGCCACCTATCTGAGAGAAATAACTTAAAAAGGACAGGATGGGAAGATGGCAGAGAATTGTGCTGCAGACCTGGGAAGAAAATAGACTAATAATGTAAATGTCAGTTGTCATGATCTAAGATTGCTGTCCGCATCAGATATTTTGGCTATAGCCTATAAAACATAGCCTTTTTTTTTCTGTTAGTCTTGTATGAAATGATTGATATAGACTTTCTCACTGTTTGAGTCCAATTAAGGATTCTTTAAAGTGCTCATCCCTGGCATTATATGATGGCCAGCTTTAATGAGTGCTCAGAAGCACTTTCATTTTATATAAGGCTTTTGAAATAAGCTCCTGTCTCAATCAATTGCTTCACCTTCTTCAAAGCAATTAACATAAGAATAAAGGAGGTTAAATTGGACTTCTGGGCTTTGGTGAAATTAATTAATACCACTTTACTGGTAAGGACAATAAGTAGATAACCATTTTCATTACTTCATGCGAAAGACAGATTATCACATGAGCAGCACCCAGACTAGTGCAAAATTAACCCATACTGAATGTGGTATATTTTAAATTCATGTATCACAAGAGATTTTTCCGTAATTTTAATAATGTGAGAAAAAAAGTATTTTAATTCATTAGTGAGTTGAGCTGGGTAAAGGTTAGTTATTAAATACAGACAACTGCTTGAGGAGGATGAAAATTGAAAAATATAATTTTAAAAGAATGGCATAGAAAAGAAAAAAAGGAGCTGGACACGGTGAAGCTGAGGTGGGATGATCACTTGAAGCTGAGTTTGAGTCTAGCCTGGGAAACATAGGAAGACCTTGTCTCTGAAAATAAAAGGCAAAAGTAAATATCCACACTCAGATAAACTGATAAGCTCCCCTAGATAAGTGAAGACTGATTTGTATTTTTATGCTGATTTTTGTACATAAAAGGTAAAATGTCCTGTAGTCACCATAATTTTTGGAATTCCAGAGCTATAATGCCAACAGATTAAATGCACTGATTAATAGTTTAGCAAATTTTTAACAATATATTGTACATGTATATTTTTTAGATGTAAGTTTTAATGTTATTAGTGAAATGCAGCTTTTCAAAGTTGAAAATAGGTCCATATCCTTTCATTTATGGTCTAGTAACTATCTTTGCACGATGTTATGTTTCTCAAAAAAAATTAAGCATTTAGTTCTCTCAGAAAAACTATCACTTTAGTTTTTACTCTAATACATTAACAAAGTTGAATGCATTCCTTAACTCTCCTCCACTATTGTAGAGTATAAACATACTCTACATTGCAAGATACCACACTACTTACTATTCAGAATGAATTTGGCTATTTGGGCACTTGTTACCAAAATAATCTGATATTAACTTTTTAAAGAAGTTGAGTGGTTGCGTCTGTCAAAATGGTTTTATTTTGACCTGTAGTGAGTAATGACTAAATAGCAGACCCAATCTATTTTTCTGAATTTATATATTCATGTGAAAGCAAAATAATAAATTTATATATTCTTGATGGCAACACACTCATTTTGATTAGAATGAGGAGAATTTTTGCTGATATACTTATGAATATGTTTACTCTGTGAACTAATATAAGTATCTTAACTCCTGAAAGTTTTTATTACTTTGCTCCTTTCTAATCTTTTAGAGATGAAAAAATGATTGCTTTCAAAATAATAAAATGTTATTTTAGACACTGAGGATGTCATTTTATAAATTAACCTATGATATCTTATCTTTTGATTAATCCTTCAGATTTATTCTTGATTGCATTTAACTCAGAATTAAGATAATGAGTTGAATTGGGTATAATGTCTAACATCATTATCATGTCCTTAGTAAAAGGTGATTATTAATGTGTCTGATGGATAGTTGATTAGAAATTATCTTCAGTTCCACGTCTTCAAATGAATGCACTGTGGGCGGAATGAAAATCCACTAATTTAAGCCATATTAACCATTAACATGAATGAGTTTCAGGGCTACCAGTTGCCCCAGTTTGCCCAGCACAGGGAACTTTCAGTACTGAGGAGTGCCAAGGATGCTAGATGTTCAGTGTTAAAACCAGGAAAGCCAATGCAAGTGATATGAATGGATCACTTTACACAGATTACTTGCTAATTTACTATAGCAAATTGATTCTAAGTGCAATTTCAGTACATTCAGTTTGTAAGGCATGATCCACCTGGCCCCTATTAGAACATGATGTCTATATGACCATGGAGATTGAAGATTTGATGGGTGAGATAAAGGATTTTACACAATGAAGGAGAGTGGTTGATATAGATGTCCATGATGATAATAACTGCAGCAATGGTAACCATATAATCACAGGACTGGATCTTTTTAAGGCTTAGCCAAAGATGGCTTTCTCTGAAACTTTTCTTGGCATCCTTCTCTTAGGTAGACTTTACCTTTCCTTTTTTTTTCCTCTCCCAATATGCCCTTTACCAACGTTTATTATAATGCATATAAATGTCCTTAGTTGTTTGTCTTTCTCTGCTGGACTGTAATCTTCTTTTAGAAGGATAAAAACCTTCTTTCATTTATCTTTTTTACCCAAGCATCTAATGTGTTGAATGAATAAATGAGTGAATGAATAACTTATGTATTTCTTTTTTACTCTTCAAAATAATATGGTAAAATATGTGATGTTTATTATCTCTGTTTTACTGATGAGGAAACTCAAGAATTCAAGATATTATGTAACAAGCATAAGAACATAATGTCAATAAATTATGAAGTCCAAGATGGAAAATCAGATCTGTATGATTGCAAAGCCACATCGCTTTCCATGACTCTGTATTAATGCTGACCCCAGCATAGCTACTTGGAAAACTTACCCCCTTCTTTCAGGGAAGAGAGTAGGAATCAGCTATAACAAGTGAAGATCATGTCAGTCTTGTCATGGATACTGATTTAGGTTTTCTGGTAATCTGCATAATAGATTTAATGTATAATTGCTGTGAAAAAGAAGTGATTAAATGTAAAATATAATCAGTCCTGGAATGTTTAGACAGGGAAATTAGAATTCATGCTATAGTCATACAAATAAAGCAAAAGTTTGTGTTCTCCTTGCATCATCAATAAACCTTTTTTCTTAAAAAAAAATTAGTACACTGAAGTGGCTCTGCCTTAAGAAATTCTGTATTAGCTCTTACTCACTATGTCCTGTTCCTTCTCCTGTATCTACCCTATGTATTGCATCACATTTTCTAATTTATTAACTGAGAACTGAACATAGTAAAGTGCTGGAGATACTGTAAATTATAGTTAAGATAGCATACAACCACGTGAAGTATATATTTATACTGGCATCTTTTCTTTTACAAAGTGATGAATTGATAAATCAAACTAAACCAAATGAAAATAAAAGTTTCACAGCTGCCTGGAAAACATTTGTAAACAAAATTTCATGATAATGAACTCTTGGTATATTGTAACCCGTTCAAATGCTGTAATTCCAGTAAATTTAGGACATTTACAGGAAACTAAACATTATGCAATAAATCTGCATAATAATTTAATTTATATGACATGAAATCAAACAGTGACCCACTTATTAAGGTACATTATACAGATACAGTAGGGACTTTAAAGATATCACAATACCTTCCAGGAATTAAATGTTTAATATTTCAAAATCTCAGTGCAAAATGAGATAAACAATGTCAATATGCACAGATTAAATACATTGTTAGAGTACAGAGTACCTATATAACTAACCTACTTTGTGCAAGGCACTGCATTCCAGGCATATATAAATAAAAATTGTGATGAAATAAAATTTAATTTGTTAATATTCTTATTTGTTATATGTGACATTTTGAAAAAATATCAACCACAGAGTAAATGCATTGTGTGACGAACAAAACCTCTGGAAAGTTTTTGCCTTTAAAATAATCAAAATTAGTCTAGTTACTTTTTGTAGGTAAAAAGTGACTTAGAATCTTAGGAAGTTATGCTATTTTTATTATACTAAGCATGCCACTCATGTATTTTAACAGCATTGTTAAATATATAGATTTTTCAGCACTTTAAGTATCTATGCCTTGCTTATTTACATTTTATAAAAAAGTTACCTTGGTTGTATTCCTCTGTCTTCCCATGATCACAAAAGTACAAGAACTTAGGAGCTACTGATGAGTATAGTCAGTTTTACTTAGTCAAATTATATAATAAGCCTAGAAGAAATTCAAGATAGCATCCTGTTTAACCCCTACTGTTAGACTAGTAAATATACATAGGCAATACTTAACATTCAGATGAAAATGGATCTAAAAGTTGAATATACAGATATCAAACAACAAACTTGTACTGTACTTCAAGAAATAAACATCTAAAAGCCATCATTGCATCTCATTATTTAAAGCCTTAATCTATACTATACTCCCATAATGTTTACGCATTTTTAATTTTACTCTTTTTCTTCCAAATTGAATATACTGTTAGCCTGCCTGTAGTCCATGCTATAGTGCTCATTTAATGTGTGTATCAAATTTGCAGTTACATATACAAATGTACAAGGTAAGCACAAAACAGTCAAATTTCAGAAGGTCAGGATTACCTGTTCTTTTTTTTTTAATTTTATTTTAAAGATATGGGGTACAATTTAGGATTGGGTATACAGATGGTCATTGTACAGGTAAAATTTGGGCCTCACTTTGATCCCCACTTCACCTGGTTTGGGATCAGGTACTCAGGTACCCTCATTGATGAAGTATGCCCCCTACCCCCGGCAGTTTTCCACTACTGCTAATCCCTTTCTTATAGTATTATAATAATTGTTCAGGGTCTGCTTATGAGTGAGAACATGTGATACTCAGTTTTTTGTTTCTGTGATAGATCACTGAGTATTATAAGCTCTAAGTCCATCCAAGTTGCTGTGAAGTTAATAATTTTGTCCTTCCTCATGACTGTGTAATATCCTATCATATATATGTACCACATTTTTTATCTAGTCCTCTTTTGATGGGCAGCATGGTTGGTTCCATATTTTTGCTATTGTGAATAATGCTACAATAAGCATGCAAGTGTAGATACCTTTTTTATAGAGTGGGGATCACCTGCTCTTAAACTATTTATAATAAGTGAGCTTTTGATTTTTAAAATATTTGAGATAGTTTTTTTTACTTTAATTTAGTAAATCCTGAGTACCTATTTATGTGTCTAGCTAATTCAAAGTTTTTGACATTTGTCATCTAACTTAATCCTTGCAACTACCTAGGAGTTAGGTTCTATTACTGTTTTTCTTTTAAAAAGCAAAATAGACTCACCCAAGGTAATAAGCAGCAAAACCCAAACAATCTCCTTTCAGAGCCCCTATGCTTACCTGCGGTAGTCTAACGTCTACTACATCAGACTGCTACAGAATAATCCAGAGAAATATGATACACTATAGACTGACTGTCTTGAGAGAGACTTCAGATGATTTAAGAGAGTCAGTGCAAACAACGTTCAGAGGACACTTTGGGAAAAGAAAAAAATGAGAGAAAATAAATGCTACACGGGCAGTATCCTATTGGCTTGACACGTTGAGGGAGGCCTTGGATGAATGATAGAATTTTGATAAGTAAAAATTAGTTATAGTACAAAAGGCTTTTTAAGGTTCAGAGTCTGTAGTCATTTTTTCATATAGCAGACATATAGGTAGTTTCAAGCAAGAACACATCTGGGAATAAAGAGGAAGATAAGACTGAAATCATAGTTAAGGCCTCATTTTAAAGGATATGAAATACTAGATTGCAGAATGTGGACTTAATTGGATAAGTATTGGAAACATTGGAATATTTAACCTAATAAGATTATCTGGACAAGACTGTATAAGAAGTATAAAAATTGTGTACTTAGAGAATATGAGCATAAATGTAAATGTATTTCCCCCAAAGGGAAATGTTTAACTTAAAACATGAATAATGTTTTAAGTAACCTCATTTTACCAGGTAGGAGAACTTTGTATTTCAGTTATTGCCTACTCAGATGGGCAAATCCTGCTCTTTTCATTTTCCAATTATTCTTCAGGTGCTTGAAACGAATTATTCATTCTCCAGTTACTATCTCTTTGAAAAAAGCCCAATGCATTACCATCCATGAAAATATTCTTTTCATCTTTTAAATAATTTTATTTTGAAGCTTCTCTAGTTTCTTTTCGATCCTAAGTAAAGAACTGAGATAGTACACTGTGTGCTCATGAGAACCTAACTCACTAAGTCCTGGTTACTGACTGGAAGCATTTGATAATGTCCCAAAGTATCTTGAGTTCTCTTTTCTCTTTGTTAGTTTGTGACTGACAGTGTTGATGCTGTGGGGAGAGGCACGGTAAATGGCTCTCCTGAAACAGTGGGTCATAGGCAGGTAGCCATATTTTTCAGTGTCCTAGTGTATTTCATCAACTCAAAATTTTGTTTTTAAAAATAGGAAACAACATACTGACTTATATTATGCCAACTTCAGAAAAAGATCTGTTTCTTGCATACTTGGACAGGCCATGCCCTAGTTACCACTTCTGGAGATTAATAGCAGACATACTGCTCTTGGGGAAGGGGGACTTGTTTCATGGCAAAGTTTGGCAGTTATTTACTCTTCTGTAGATTCACAAAGCATATATAAGAGTGAAAAGTCCTGAATTAAAGCAACTGAATTATTTCTTAAATTCAGTGTTCTTTAGAGGTTTACCAGGTATTTTGTTTTGTCTTTTTCCCCCTCTGAACACCTGTTTATTTCTGAAGCTAGGGTTCTTATGAAAATATTAAATTAAATATTAATGAATAAAGCAAAGTGAGAATCCCCAAATTGAACTCTTGTAGACTACTTGTTGCTTCTGTATATATAGTACTACATTGGAAGCAATTCTAGCTGTTATCCCAAATTATGTCAAAAAATTATAATAATTGGATAATATTTTCAATATTATTACACTCCTTTTGGAACAAAGTTTTTTCCTAAGGTTGAGCAAAGTAAAATTGTCACTATATTAGGATTTTGTTATATAATTTTTTTGTTTACTTATTTTTGAGTTGGAGTCTCACTTCGTTGCTCAGGCTGGAGTACAGTGCTATAACCACAACTCAACCGCAGTTTCGACATTTTGAACTCAGGCAATCCTTCCACCTCAGCCTCCTGAGTAGCTGGTATACAGGTGTGTACCACCATGCCCAGCGATTTTTTTTTTTTTTTTTTTTTTTTTTTTGTAGAGATGAGGTTTCACTATGTTGCCTGGCTAGTCTTGAACTCCTGGGTTCAAGAAATGTTCCCACCTCAGCCTCCCAAAGTGTTGGGATTGCAGGTCTGAGCCACTGTGCCAAGCCAGGATTTTGTTCTTTAATATGTCATTTAGTGAGTCTTGTGGTTTTCAATATGTCTTGACTAAACAGAGATTTTACGATGCTTAAAGGTGCAGCAAGTTTATTAAAACTTAGTCAAGAAAGAAATAATCTCTGTCCTACTATTAGTTGTAAAAAACTTGCTTCTGATGCCCACTTTTACTTTTCTGAATGTATTGATTGCTTTGTAGAAGTGAAATGTGATATGCTATAGAGCTGTATGGAAGATGGTTTTGTCACTTGAAATATCGCTAACAGTTGTGATGTCAAAGCAGCAGGTGCCGTTTCCCAGGAGTACACTGTTTTTATTTTTCCATGTATAAAATATTAGAATAATAAATCACTATGGTAAGGCTCCTAGAAATGAAAACTGTTGTAAATCTGTAATTTACAGAAAATGTATATAAGAAAACTTATTGTTCTCTTTTAGGCGTACTAATAACTCTTCAAAATAACATAGTTTAGAATAAGAAATACGTACCTTATCTAAACTGATTTATAGAGCACATTATTTTGACAAATATCTAAGGAAATTCCTAGATAAACCTTGGAACCAAAAAAATGTCTAAAAGCAATGTCAGCTATACTTATGGTATAATTTATATATAACTTTTTATCTTTATAATAATAAATATTATCACAGCCATTTTGAGCAGGCGATTTTAATTTACCTCTGTTGGTTAAAGGTTTTAGCTATTGTTTATGCTCCACAAGAATTCTGACTTTTCAAAATTAGCTTTCAATTTTTGGATCAGCTCCGTAGAGAAACATATTTTTGTTAAATGCAGACTAACTTGAGAACCTCACCAATGTCTGCATTTATGACCAGAAGCCAAGAGTCGATTTCCATGTTTATTTACTCTTTGTTTTAGTATTTTATGTCAGTTGACAGTATTCAGGGCTTGTGTTGATGTAAATTGCCATAAAGCAAGGAAACACAGGCTATAGAACTGTCAGGGAGGCTCAGCACTGCAGAACAGTACAATTTAAGAAAAGCCATTTGCAGAAAGATTCAGTGTCAGTCTTTGGAAATTGACTCTAAATGCAAATTGACCTCAACTTGGCAGTTTCTCTCGAACAAAAGAGATGGAAAGGGAGGAATCACCAAACAAGCCAAAGCACTTTTAGGTGTAGCAGCTTTCATGAAGACAAAAATAGGATTCCGCTTGTTCATTCACAATAGGTCTTTAGACTCTACATTCTGCCACCCCCATTTTTTACTGGAGCCTGCAATTCTCCCTGGAGAAAGGTTGCCTCTTACTAATTCATCTTAATGTTTCTCCTCCTTATTACACAGAGGACATCTTCCAACCTGCCCTACTTCTTTAAGGTAGAAAGAAAGACTTCCTCTGAAGCCAACACTCTCCTTTGTTACCTTTGTACCTTTATACTGATGAAATGCTGTTATGTTTTACTTAAGTTTGGATATTGCCAGTGCCCTCTGCTGACTCACCATGCTCTGTGCACAGGATCCTGGTCCAAATTCCTGTTATACAACCCCCTGGGCTGCTTTTCTAATTTGTGTCTAGAAAAAATGTTAATAAATTCTAGAATTCCTAGAGCAGAGGGGGAAAGGGAAAAAAAGCAAAAGGGTACATCGTATTTTTGATTTGTTGCCATGCCTATACGCACCATAACTGATTAATCAGTTTTAGAGAGTTACAGCCTCATTGTGCCTTAATTTCTTCTTAAGCAGTACCTTAACCTCCTTAAATATGATCCACACTTAAATAATTATTTTATTTAAGATATACATACATAAGAAAGATTATTTGATGTAACAATTTTTGTTTTTGACCTTTCTCATTAAAATAGAATAATACTCTTCCTTCTTTCTCAAGAGATATTTCAATTATAGAGTGGTAGAAAAGAAAGTGATTTTAGCAGGAATTTAGTTTTTTGTTTGTACTGGTAAGTTATTTCAACATTGATAAATGAGTTACATTTATTGGAACTGAGGTATCTCACCTTCCATGGATGTTCTTTTGCCTTCTTTCTTCCCATATTTTTCCATTATTAAGAAAGTTGTGATAGGTGTATTTGAGGAAACAACACTATAATACATTTTTTAAATGAACAATTAATCTTCAGAATTGGAGAGAGCCTTCCTAATTCTCAAATTTTAACAGATAACTTTAGTCAATGTTTAATATTGATTTTTCTTTGACAACTCATACCTATTTGAATACTTTATTGTGCAATAGCTAGTAAATTAGTTGTACAAGCAGAGAGGTTATTAGGTAAGTAGTGTAAATTTTTGACAGTCTTGACACTACTGACCTTTTTTTAAAAAAAAGCATGTGTATATTCTAGGTTAGGATGAATCTAACTGATAATTAACTAAATTTTTTATTAAAGTTACTTTTCAAATTTGAGATCATTGTAGGTCTACATACAGTTTTAAGAAATAGTACATAGAGATCCCTTGTACCCTTTGAACAGTTTCCCCCAATGATATCTTACAAAACTGTAATATCAATATCACAAACAGGATATTGACCTCGACTTAGTCAAGATACAGAATATTTCCATCACCACAAAGAATGTGGCTGTATTATACCTAGTATTAAATAGATTTAGAGGACTATTCTACTTCTAAATTTTTTAGTACTAAATGTTTTTACATCTAGAGAAACTAAGACAGGGTTTATAGGAAAGGTGGTTTGACTAAGGATCAATCAGCCTGAATTCAGTTCTCAACTCTGCCACCATACCTGGTTTAATTAGATTTGGAGAGTCACAGCTTCTCTTTGCCTTAATTTCTTCTTTGGAGGAACTTGGTCTATAATTGTGATTCTCAACTAGAATGAAAGCAAGGGAAGTCCCCTTCTCTCATGAAGGCTTGTCAGAATCCTGAGTGGAGAGATTTTTCAGACACAACCAAACTCCTTTTCCTCCACACTCTTACCTCTGCCTCTACCGTCACCACAGGCAAATTCTGATTTTTGTCCCTAAACTTGTAGAGTTTCAACTTCATCTTCCATTGAAAATTGCTTATGAAAACAAAGGTATTCTTCGTAAGTTAGAGATATATAGTATGTCAGCAACTAGTCTCAAGCATCTCTAAGGTTGCTTTCAACTTTAAAATAATGATAAGAAAGTAGTATCTACAAAGAACATTGGACATCTTTTTGTATCACACCATCCAGCAGATGATTCACAGGTGTGGAGGAAAGTGTGGTCAGTCTATGAGCCAAGTTCAGAGTGGAGTATGAAGAGGGCTTCCCTCAAGAGGGATTTTAGACAAAGGAGATCTGAGGAATCCAATTCCACTAGGGAATGGTCCTGCAGAAATTAAATCTCCCAGTTCGAGAGCCTAAAGATATTAAGTCACTCTGCATGAGAATCTGACACCACTTTCAAAAAGATTTTAGTATCTATAGTTTTTAATTTTAGTAATAGATAGGTTTCTCCATAATTTTGATGTCCTATCTCCAAAACAGATTTATTATAAAATTATAGCACAAAAAGACAAATACAGTGCATTTTTATCATTATATTGCTGTCTTCACTATTTTTCTGTGACCCAGTCTAGGTTATTAAGCCTCTTTGGTTTTATACTTCTGATTATTAATAGCTCTCTGATTGTGGCAGATACAAGTTACCAATATGACTCCCTTTTAAATTTCTTTCCATAAGGAGCCCAAACATATAGCAAAAATAAAAAATAATAGAATTCCAAATTGTAGGCCCTATTCATATTGGAAGGCTGAAAAAAAAGAAATGAGTCTGAACTGAGAACCAAACAAGGAGGTAAGAAAAGGAAAAGGAAATGAAGTGTTTTAATAGCCCATTAAAGATGATATATTAAAGAGAAATTTAGGGTAGCAGGAAATAAATATTTTCTTCAAAATAGTAGCTAAATGAGATTTGGGGGCCTATACTAGAATGAGCCAAGGCAGGGAGATTGGTCAGGTAGAGATGGGAGGAGGAAAGTATTGGCCCATGTGTCAGCGTTCATGTTCAGAGTAACTCAGAAGATATAAACATTTTTTTTCCTTAGGTACAAGATTATTTGTGGCACATTTGATTACAATTTAAGAGTTATCCAAGCTCAGGGAAGGTGATCTAAACCTGGATCACCTGCTTTCAAGTAAGATTCTCTGATTTCATAAGGTGAGGACAAAGCTGTCCAGAGATGGATTGAAACTCTCTAGTAATGCACTGAGAAACAGGCTAAGTATGGGAGCCCCAGAAACTGAAGACAGACCTGCTATGTGTGTGAGTGCCTTACAGGAAGTGGAGGAAAGTATGCTTAGTTTATGAGCCAGATTGTGAGTTGTGCATGAAAACAAGTCATTCAATATTAATGATACAGCAATACCACAAAGCACAGGATGTGTATCCAGTTAGCACTGCAGTAAGAACCTGATTTGAATTAACCCAGTGTTTGAATCTGGATGCAAGAGCCTGTGTGGTACCAGCTGCAAAATCCTTCATAATCTTGCTCTTGAATGAATGCCAGATTCAGGAGTCTTTGGTATAGCTGATATTTTTAAAACCCTAATCCATACAAAGATATATTAACCACATTCAATTGTCTTCAGCATACTACTCTATATTAATAGGATAGAAAAATAGAAAAGATAATACTAGCAGAGAAGAGGAGATAAGAGAAGCTACAAAGAGTTGGTGAAATCTAAAATGTATTCTCATGACCAATTCCTCAGAAAAGGGGGAAACAAGGTTGTTTTGGTATCATGTGTGAGAATTTTAAACAAGCTATTTTAGGAGGAAAGCGAGCAGATTGATGAAGGATGGATGGATGGATGGATGGATGGATGGATGGATGGATGAATGGATGGATGGGCAGATGGATGGATGGATGGCTGCTGAAGAAGATATGTGCATTAAAAGAAGATGTAACTGAGCACTGTCATCTAAAGTCATTTGAAGTTATTCCAATAGGGGGGGAGGGACAAAGGGAAAACCGGAAACCACATATGGGATTAGCAAAGCTGAACATGAGCCTGAACACACTGTGAGGAGGAAGCCATTAAGGATGTTGTCAAACTAGACAGATGATCCATTACCAGTGGAAGCAAGAAGCTCAAAGCCATTAGCCGAGACTGTTATGCTCCCAGGCAGGGACGCTGATTGCCTGGAGAGATGATCAGAATCCACCTAGGAACAGTTGTTGCTTCTTACTTGATGATCATGAGAACATCACTACAATCTTTTCTTGTGAAAGATGGAGCAAATGGTTAAATTTAAAATAATCATAACTTGTAGTTGGGCTGTAGCTCAGGTATACTTAAGAGTACAAACAAAGCTCTTCTCATTGTGCTGAACATTTATTGCCAAAATATGTGAATGAAAGATATTCTTCTCTTCTTCTGAACATTTATTGCCAAAATATGTGAATGAAAGATATTCAGCTCTTCTCATTGTGCTGAACATTTATTGCCAAAATATGTGAATGAAAGATATATTTTCAAAATAATTTATTCCACATACTTGAAGGCAGAGGGACTTATATCATGACTTTTAGCAATGATATTTTGATGTGTTTTTTGTCTCATCTTGGTCCGAGACAATATAATGAATGTTTAAATGCACAGACTGAATGCAAACTGCCTAGGTCTGAGTCTTGCCTCTACTTTCTTGATGCTATGTGACCCTAGACAATTTGCTCAATGTTTTGGGCTTCAGTTTCCTCATATATAAAATAGTAATAAAAATAATGATTTGAAACATGGAGTTGTGAAGCTTAAATGAATTATATGTAAAGTACTTTGACGGTATCTGACACATGGCAGACACCACCATCTGGACCATCTTTTTCTCTGTTTATTACTTCTTTCTGTTATCCTCTGAGTTTCATGTGGGTATGTGTGTGCATATATACGAGCCTATGGGCAAGGGTTGTTAGAGTGGTGATTATTTACCTGCAGTAAAGAAGAGGAGAAATGGCCTTCCTTAACATTCTGGCCAGTTCTTACAAAGAAAATGGGAATTAATTTTGATGGTTTATCGGGAGAAAAATGTAGAGCAAACGAGGCTTAAGGCTACAATATTTTTATTTAAAAAAGAAGAAAGAATTAAATGACTTATATACATAGGAAACGTGTAGCTCTTATATACATGATCCTTCAGAGCTATATATATGATCCTTGTGAAATTATAATTTTCACAAGTTGCTTTTCCCTCCTAAGTCACTCAACCCACTTTATTGCTTTAGGACTTTCTTTACTCCTTAACCAAATTCCATTAATTAACATAATGCTCATCTTTGAAAATGTGGAACAGTTAGTGGCTTTTTTCACTGCTTCTAGGGTTTGTCGAAAGCAACTTTTTATAATGGTAATTTCTGAATTTGTCTTATTTTTCTTATCAAATTATGTTTAATAACATAATATTATGTTATTAAAGCAGTTGCCACTTTAGGCTGTTAATTAATGAAGATAAACACTCTCTTCACTCTTAGATTGGTTTGCTTCTCTGCGAATTCTTGTTTCTGTTTTTGTTATACGTCTGAATCCACAGCTTGCTGATTGTTCATCTATTAGGCATTTGAAATGTTGAACTATTTCGCATTGCATTTGTTCTTGTATTGTCTAGGCTCTCATCAGCCTCCTAGGGTCGTCACACCATAATCTTAAACACAACATGTGCCTTGTGGCCCAGATGTTTTCCAAGAAGGAATATTGTAGCCAAGAAAAGCAAGATAGTATCTTGAATACCCAAAGGGATTGATATGACTAAAAAGCAACCGTACAGCCAACTGTATAGCTGTCCAAGAAAAAGTGAGCCTATATTTGTATAGTTGGGGTTTTGGTGATCAAATAGTAGAATTTGAAAAAAATTTTACGATAAGATCTTTCACTTCACAGATTCTCATAATATCTGCTTTTGTAGTGTAGACTCGAGTAGTCAGCAGTTGATAGATAAAACTAGTAAGAGAAACCAAAAAAAAGGGAAGAGTTCATGGACTGTGTGTTGTTTCTTCATAAATGAGGCATGATAAAAATTACTGTTCTTTCCTAATATTTGCAAATAATAAAGAAAGAACAGAAATTGCTTCGAGAACTAAACTTGGAACTGAGGCAGCTATTAATAAGATTCTCTTTTTGTTGTTTCTGTTTTTCCCCCCAGGCAAAATTTGCCAGAGTTACCTGCAACCGGATTTTTTAAAAATTGCTCTATCTCTTTGTAGTGAGGTTGTCTTTTGGCTTAGTTGCTTATTAACAAAGAAACAGTATGGCAAATTTCATCTGTATTTTCATTTCATTTTCCTATTGGCTAATTCACATCATTTTCATAACTGATAATATAGTGGTCATGATTATGAAACCCTGACAAAATGTGAAATTTCATGTATGTGTCATAATAATGCGCTAGTCAGATTCAGTTCTATGTCTTGATTCTGAAAACGTGTTAGCTTCTGTTAATACATGAATTGAATCATTACCTGTTCTAAGAAAGAGGAACCAGTAGGGAACTGATTTGGTGCTGGGGTCTATCTTAGGAAAGGTGGTCTGGGGATGTATATGGCTTTCCTGAGCCAAACTTTAATACACCCTTAACCTTAAGGTAGTGGACTTAGTATTACCTTGAGTAAATCAGGCTCCAAAAGCTAGCATAGAGTAGCTAGCTTAGATCCCAGTGCTTTTCAAATTCAAATTTTGAAAAGCATCTGACTCCATTTTCTACAAATGAAATCCTATTGTTTTGTATTTAAAACAATAAAATAAGATTTCATCTCGTTGGAGTAATTATAGGACCTCAAGACCCTCTAATTCCTCTAACCCCTTGGCCCTCTTACCCTCTATAGCAGATGCCTTACCCTGAGGCAACTTCAATGACTCTGGGATCCACCCAGCACTATGTGAAAACATCTGCTTTGCTCCAGACAGACTGGACCTACTGTATTTACAATTTTCCCATAGTTGGACCATTCTCTGAAGATGTAGGCAGTAAAGACAACCAATATCACTGCTAAATGCTTCCCTCTGCCTTCATTCCCAGAGGGTAGGCAGTATCACTGCAGGACACTTAACCAAGTCCAGGTCTCCACAGGGTTAAAATCACCACCTGTAAATCTCCTGGTGAAGATAAACTCCGTGGGCGTGTAAAGAAAGCTAGGATTGAGGATGGATGGCGTGGGCAAGCAATGACTTTTTTTTTCTTTTAATTATCAACAGTAACCTTGAGCAGAATGATGGTTTATTGCAACTCTTAATGCTTAGGCTGGATGGTGATCACAAAAGAAAGACTTAGGAATTTGAGATGATTTTATTTTATTTTATACTTTTGATAGGCATATCTGATGACTATCTGATGAATCCCATCTAAGGGAAATCTAATAGAAATCTAGAATTCTGTTGTTTCTCTCTCTCTCTCTCTCTCTCTTTCTCTCTCTGTCTGCCTGTGTGTATGCTAGCATTTATCAAGTCTAAGCCTTTCTACTCCTCCAAAAACACAATCCATAGACTTTGTTTTCACTCATGTTAAAGGTGAAATGCAAATTCTTTTCCTGAATCTGCTCTCAACCCAGTGCTCCATTTCCCCTATTGATAATATACCCCCAAACCCACCTATTTGCCATGACTTCATTTCCTCAAATTCCGTCAAGCACACTGTTCAGAAATACAGAATCTGAAAATGATCTGAGGAAAAGAGAATTCCAGTTGCAACCACAATATTTTCTCTATACTAGTGAATGGATAAAGACGTTTATTGTGACATGTTGAGCAATTTCTTTAAAAAGTTTGTGTATTCTTTCTCAACTGATTGAAGCTTTGGAAAAAGGCAACTTTTTGAATTATAAGATCACGTGAAAGTTAAATGAAGGAATAACAGCAAAGAAGTGGAATTGTGGATATGATTAAGTTGTAAAATTTGTATTTTCTCCTGCTGATTAGGGAATTTGCTGTTCCTAAAATACTTTAATGGCATTCTTCTTTTAGCTTTTTATATGAACAGTTGGGCTTCTTTCTTCCTTGATAATTAAAAGTAAATTATATGTATCCTGTTTTCCCAAAAGAAAAAAAATGATATTGACTTTATCATATCATCATCATCTTCATAGCTAGCAGCAAAATTTCTTTATTGGGTATCCACTGTATACAAAAACTGTTCTACTCTGAAACAAACAAATAAAACTTGAAGGTCTATTTCCTATCCTTCTACTTTATTTCCATAATTTAATTAGCCTCCAAAGCCCTATACTAATATGCATAATGACTTTAAGTGTATTCCAAATACAATGAGTTTTTTTTTTTTGTAAGTGTTCTGAGGACAGGGTCAAACTACATATATATATATACATATATATATATACAAGAGAATTTAGCACATTTAGCTTCTGGCAGCAGACACAAAGATTTATTCTGTGTACCTATTTTCTAGCCTTCTGGATTCCAGCCAGTTGCCTAATGGATTATGAGTGAGTCAGTTTCATTCAGCCTGTTAGCAAAGTCAATTCGTCCAGAAGCACACACAATTTTCTGTCATGTAGTGTCTTTGCCTGGCATTGCTGTGACAAACACAATCTAACTGTTTTGTTTCCCTAAATTCCAACTGGGCTTTGGCTCTGGAAGTTTGGCTTAAATATTCAAAACCCCCTCCAAGGAGGAAAAATGGTGTAGTGAAGGCTTCCTGAAAAAATTACTCAAACTCTACAATGCACCTATATTCAAAAGTGGGTCATGGAACAAAAATATCCACGTATTAAGTTGCATTAATATTTGTATGTGCAATGAGCAACAGCATTTTTCTTTTGATTACTGTAGGTCTGAATGAGCTTTCTATTTTAAGTAGCAAAAAAATAATGAAAGCAGAGTACATCTGGAAGGAGCTGAATAGCATTTGCTAATTAACCTGAGTCATAGGCCAGTTTTGAAAATTCAGTGTGTCTACCTTGAAGGAAATATGCCCAAGGAATGGGATGAGGGTACCAAGTCTGGGCAGGAGGTGAGATCCAGTCCTTCACTGTTATCACTCCTTCAAGATTGCCAAGGATGGGATTTCTATGTCAGGGGTCCTTCTACCTGACATTTCCAAGTCCAGTTACATAGCTGAAAAGGAGACAGGACCACACTTCTCAGGATTCCACATTATAATCAAGTTACATAGTCCTCGTGAAGGAAAACTGTATCACCAAATGTGTCTGCTGGTAGCTGTCGTGATTGGTTGTGAACAACTAAGAAGTCATTTTTTTTCTTAAGGAAGAGATTGGGGTGGGGGTTGCTATTTGCACAAGCACATAATCTTAGAAGAGATTGCAAGGCTGCATTATGCAATAAGATTATTGTTTTAGCTAATGGTTCTGAGGACAGCCTAATTTATCTTCACTCTTGATCTTTCATTTTTAAGTGAATACTTTGGTTCTCACAAAAAAATTTACATTTCTAAAGTGGGAATAGGAGGCCCTGGCATGAAGAGGAGAGGACAGAGGCAGCATACAGTTTCTTTTTAGCCAGTCTTTTCCAGAAATTAATAAATGGAAGGTACTCAGTCTAAAAAACTACAAACTTTTGATTCCCCTTGAAGAAAATGTGTTTTAATGTGTATGTTACTTTTCTTTATTCCTTCTATCTGATAGAGTAAAATCAAAATCTAGTATGCCATCATGGAATCAGAAGAGATGCTCTCAGAGATTAGAAGTTTTTGTCCCATTGTTTATACATTATGTTTATTAAAAGTATATGAAGGATGGCTTGGCTACATAGACTCTGTACCTTTATTTTCAAGAGCAAGGAGAAGACCATTTTTCTCTTTGAGTCAATTTTGAAAGATGGTACATAATGATGCATACCTCATGCTTGTCTGCTTTCCCTTGCCTTTTGTTTCTTCCTGTCTAGCCAAAGGAGCAGTGTTTGGCTTGGTTTCAGCAGTGCTTTTGTAGCTGCTACACATCAATCATATTCTACCAGGTAGAGACCAGTGTATTTTTTTCACTAAGTATAGAGGGTATTCTAACCTTAGTCTTCTATTCTGCCTTTCTATCTAGAATCTATCTGGTTAAAACTCACATTTTAAAAATGCATGTCCTAAATTGTATCCAGCACTTGTTAATATCAATTATTATCATAATTTAAAGCCTAGATCGCAGATGTTCATCATAATACTTTGCCAATATTCCTATGACTGTTTCTTTTTCCCATAGATGAGTGTTCCAATTTAAGTGTGTTTTTTTTCCCCGAGTATTCTATATGCAACTCTTCTGACATTTCAGGGATTGTGCTATTCCTAATATTTAGTCTCGTGAGGTGCTTCATTTTTGAAAGCACTCTTTATTGTGTTTTTCCTTCGTGACCCATCATGGTGCTAGATCAGTTCCTTATTTTTCTTTTGAGCATGACTAATAATAATAATGTCTGAGCTCCGGTGTCATATTGCATATTTTAATTGTATAAAGCAACTATGAAGACCCACACTGACAAGATCCTGAGCCTAAATAAAATTAGGTCATGTCTAAAAGAAATCATCCTGTGAGTCAAGCAAAATGTGTGGGTGTGTGTACATGTGAGAGAGTGGGAGAGTACACTCACTCACAGCCTGTGACACTGATAATATTTCCCAGACAGCTTCTACTCAGTGTCCTCATAGCAAAATAAAAAAAGCATTGGCATGTACTCATTTTACAGTATAGGCCACTAAAATGAAAGAGAAGACATTATTTGTCTGAAACCCAACAGCTAAGGTCAATGGGAGATAGACCCTCGGCCCCCAACTCTCTTGGCTCAGTCCTCTTTACTTTGAGCCAGATCCAAATAGAACTTGACTCACTGCCCAGCAATTAGGTGCTTAACAAATACCAATGATGCAAAAGGCAGGTAAAATTTTATCATACAAGCCAATGTTGAGATACTAGCATTTATCAGCAAGGTTATGAACTCAAAAATCGCTAGAATCTTCATGTACCTTTATCATAGTTTTATGGGGAAGTACAGAAATGGATAAAATGCAAAATATGACACTTTCTATGTCTAGAAAATAGAGATACCACAGAGCAGTTGGGGAAGAATTAGTGATAGCAAAATGTTCCATATGAAGTTGCTTGGCGCGACATCCACTATGATACTGGGTGGGGTGCGTTGCAAGGCACCTGTGGGTCTCCAGATTCATAAAATGGTGCATAACGGAAATATCTTCTTTTGCTAATACCATTAAGTGCCATTGTTAGAAGTCAGGTGCTACAAATGAGGATATTTAAAGAACTAGAGAAAGCAAGCAAGGTATTGCATGTTCTCTTATTATCAAAATAAAATAGCCAAATAAGGATATAATCAAGTGAACTCAAAACAGTCCAAGAGCAAAGCAAAAGGAATGTCCACAGTGCTTTAAGTCAGTGTCTGGATGCTAAAAATCAGACTAACTAGTCAATGAAAGTGACCACAAAATTAGATGACTTTGATCCAAAAGAATGCATTAGCCTCCCTTCCAAGCGTGTTTGCCAGTTTTCTATGTCTGCTTTTCTCTCTCCCTTCACCCCCAGATCCAGGTGGAAATGAAGATAGTTTTCTATTTTCTGTTGTTTTTAGGAGAAACCTTCATGTCACTGAGCTATAATGTAAAGGAAAATACTTTCATCAAAACCAACCTTCTCTGGGAGACAAAGAAAATGAAAAGACTTCCCATGTCTTAGACAAGTTTTCCCAAATGTTGGATCATATTGGATAATGTCATGATCCTCTTCATTTTCAAAGTTCCTTAATTACCTTAGAGAGAAGAAAAAGACATAAGTGGTAGAAGTCTACATTTCTTTTTCCTTAGTGAAAAAAGAACATAGTGCTCTTCAGTGGAAAACTGTGTGTCTTCCCCCTCCTCGGTTTCTCCAGTTGTTTTTCATTTATATTTAACTCCCTCATCAACAGTAACCTCTTGCTTATTCCCTATTAGAAAGAACACAAGAGCCCTGAAAATTGTCATTTCAGAAATATTGATCATATTACACAGCATCAGAATTTTTGGCACTTTTGCCTGTTCCTTTCTTATTTTTTCTTTTTCTACAAGTTCATTAAAGATGGAATGCAGTAAAGCCTCATGAATCTTTTTCAAGAACCCTAAAATACAACATAATCTGTCTTTAAATATTTTGTTTATATCTGAGTTGTGTACTTGATGTAGATTCCTAGAGTGAAAGTTCTGTAAGTTGTAGGATTAGATGGATGTTGCCTGCAATTTAATTCTACCTGCAGAATGGACCTAATTATTACATGAAACATTAGATCCTAATGAACAAGTTCTTCCCAGAAGTGGCTTGAGAGAAATTGAAGTTGTATTGTTTGGTTGAACTTAGGGCAGTCTATTCCATTGAGGAGTCCCTCGGTCGCACCAGAGGAGATGGCCTTGGGCTAGTCATCACTCTGGACTTTACCATGGCTATAATTTGAAGGCAATCAGTCTTTCAAACAGATATTTCTTAGAGATGAATGGATAATTCAGAGAAACTCTGAATTCATTTATTAAATGTTTTCTACTCACATCCAAAGTTAACTGCTCATTTTTAGCTTGAGCAAATCAGAGAATTGCTTTGTGCTGGATACGTATATTTGTTTTCTATAAGTTTGACGGAGTTTTCTTATTGGCCTATATGATGATACTGAACCACCTTCAAGTGTCTATAGTCTTTCCTGGGGCTGATAAAGTCCTCCAGAATAAATACACAATGCAGTACAATTTCAATTCAATGATATGACTGTCTATAAGAGAGAGCTAATTAATTTTAGAGTTAGAAAGAGACCTATATCCAACCTATATACATATATGCTAGAGCTAGTCTATAGCAGTTGGAGACCAATCAAAAGACACAGCGATCACACAGAGTAAAACTGTATTGCAAAAATAAATTGCAGAAAAAGATATAATTTTCATAAATCAGTGCGGTATGGGTCTGTTACTTTTTATATCATCTAAATGATAGCTTAGGCTTATTAAGAATTAGAAAAACAGATTTCAGTGCTGTCAATGATACCTCAGTATAATATGGGGCAATCTGTTAGACATCAATATGCTGAAAAGATAACAGTAATTTTCAATGAGTAAACACATAAGTAAAGCACATAGAATAAAACTGCCTTTTTCTATAGCATTCAAGGAACAGCTGGGAAATGGAAAAAGCAGAGGAGCGAAACATGAAAAAATGCATATTAGTAATTTCACTGTTGGAAAAGTTCATTACAGTAGAGTTATGCAGGCAGATAGGAACTTTGAGCTATCAAGGAGCAGTTATGGTAATGTGCTCACGTTTCAGCAAGGGCATTACAAGACATAAGCACAGCATTAAGGTGTTACAGTAAACAGCCATACCTGTCTTTATTGCAATAGAGAGGAAACCCAGATGGCAGAAAGTTGTGGGCAATAAGAGGCTCATGAAAGAGGTGTGATCATTCATAGGAAGGAAGAATGACCAAATAAAGGAAGAGGAAGTGACCTGGGAACTAGGTAGGGGAGCAAAGCCCTCCTACTTCAGCTGAGTTTAGGATGGCCTTTGTACCGGTGCTGGGAGAAAGAATGACTCATGTCTTCTCTGACTCCAATCTCCCAAGCCTTGTTTTAGAACATTTCTAATATGGAGGTGAGACGATAGAATTACTCTCCCATAGAGCTGTTACTTGGTTTGACTTTTCTTACAATATTATAATCTTAGAGCTAGAAATGATTTCCAGAGGCTATTGAGTCTTCCAGACAGAAAATCACCCAGACAGAAAATCACCCAGAGAAACTAAGGAGACATATTGCCCACTTCATCCATAAGCCTTCCTGGAAAAAATTCTACAACTGCCATTATAAATGCTTTCAAGGGATAATGACCCAAAAGCTAACTCACAGTTTTTGTTTTGTTTTGTTTTGTTTTGTGTTTTGCCATGTGTATTCAAATACCTCTCATAAATGATATGTATCTTCTCTCTTTCATCCTCATGAATTTGTATTTGGGTCCCTACTTCACAAGAGTACATTTGTTCCATGGTCAATTAGTTTGAAAGTATGTATGAGTAATTTCCATGGATAAAACTACCATACAACTGTAACTCTGCCTTTAATTAAGTAATCATTAAAAATGGAACTTGTCTACTTCCTCCTATTCTGTAGTTGACAGTGATTGAGAGACTTGCTATGCCTGTAGTGGCACAAAAAATGGAATCAGTAAATTAGAGCAGTTGTCAGACCCAGATTCTGATTAGTTAAACAGCTTGCCTGGGTTAGTGATTAATACAGTTGTAGGGAATGAAATCTGCTTTCCTAGAAAAATCAGAAGAGAACCTTTAATGGAATAGAATTATGTGACAGTTGTCCAATTGTGTGAACCATCTTTGAACTTAGTCAAATGTAGATGTAATTTAATATTGGAATTTGAAGAAAGAAAGATGATTTTAAATGTAAGAGAACAAAATTTTCTGGTTTCTTTTATTTTTTATGCCATCAAACGAATGTTATTGGTGTAGTTTTTTAAGGTTATTTATTTAGAATTTCTTGCCTTTTGTTATCTTGAGCCACCTTTTCTCTAGAAATGTGTTATAATATTACAAATGGTTCAAATTTTACTATAATGTCAGTGTGTAAATCCTTACTCAGTTTCATAGGGGCTTGGTTGTCAATAGAACAAAGAAGAAGTTAAGAAAATATTTAAATGCACATACTTCCCCTTCCTAGGATTTAATAATCAAGTTATTAATTTTTTGTTGATGACTGTGTTAAGATCTAAGTCACCTATCTTAAGATTCATGCTTTTAAGGTATAGAACTCAGTGTTTTTGGTTTATTCTCAATGTTGTGCAACTCATTACCACTATCTAATTTCAGAACATTTTTATCACCCCCAAAACAGACCTCCTACCCATTACCAGTCACTTACTATTTCCTTTTCCCACCCTTCTCTCAGTTATTCAAGTTATTTTTGAAGCAGGTGTTCTGGTTAGAACTATATATCTGATTTTTGGGCTTTTAGCTAGCAAAAACTTAATGAATTTGAAATCATTACTTCCACATATATAGGCATATGAGTATATAATTTATTAGAATTTTCACTTTGAATGAAATAATAATGAAATATTTTAATGCATATAACTGGCGAAATGATTTTGGCAATACTCTGAATGAAAGGGCTAAAATGAATGTTTTTATTCTAACTCACAATTGATATAAACAAAAACTCAAATAATCTACTCAGGTCAAGGGTAAATTCTCTTACATAAATAAATAACAGACAATTACTTTTCCACTAGTATAAAAACTATTATATAAATTGTAGAAACTTATAAATAAAACTCAGTTCAGAACTACCTTTTGAAAATATGCATCTCTTTTTATTTAATTAACTTTCACCACAAATGCAGTAATTCTTTGTTTTTTTCACCTCTGCTAATTGGGATTTTAGGTTAATCCTGCTCACCAGCTAAAAGAACTGAATTAAAATTTATCTCTGTGAACAGAAGGACTTAATAAACTATTTGATAATGTAAAGAAGAATACAAAGGGAATATGTCATTTATTATGCTAAATTCGTATATTAATTTTTTTTTTTTTTTTTTTTT